>NW_024087825.1:0-13427 GCF_009730915.1 Dioscorea cayenensis subsp. rotundata
ATAGACACTGACTAATATAGCATAATTTCACAAGGAAAACGAAAGAGCAATAATTGGATTCAATATTCAATCCACATTCCAATCAACAAACAAAAAACCAGATATTCAAACCCCTAATTTTCATCCCTAGACCGCCAATAGAATCAAAGAGCTTCACAAACAAAACTAAAAAAGAGAATGAAAGTTCAAAAAAATTGGGAGAAAAGGTGTTGAGTATATATCTATAGTATATAGCTATAGTTTCTGTAAATATATTTTTCCTTGATATAGATTTATTTAGTTTCCTTTTCTGTAGGATGGTTACCATATTTTAGGAGATTGATTTGTTTTCTTGTTCATATCTATTGTAATATATATGAAACCAAAAATCAATGAAGAGATAAGTTTTTCCATTCAAAGTTCTTGTCATGGTACCAGAGCCATACATCTCACAAAAGTCGATTCTAAAACCTTAAGCATAGTGGACCATGGCTGGTGGCAAAGATGAGAAGGACGGTGGCTCGTCCAGCAAGAAAAGATCCCCGTATGAATTGTCTCCTAATGATAATCCAGGAATCCTAATTACTCATGTGCAATTGAAAGGCGACAATTATGATGAATGGTCAAAAGCCATTCGAGTCTCTCTTCGATCAAAGAAGAAGCTGGGATTCTTGGACGGAGCAATCACGTGTCCTGATCCAGATTTTGATGATTTAGAAGATTGGTACGCGGTCAATTCAATGCTTGTATCATGGATCTTCAATACAATTGAACCAACGTTGAGATCCACTATTTCATACAAGGAGAACATTTTTGATCTGTGGCTAGATATCAGAGAACGTTTTGGTGTCACAAACGGACCACGTATCCAGCAACTCAAGGCTGAGTTGAGTGAGTGCAGACAAGGTGCAAAATCTATTTCTGATTACTATGGGAGGATGAAAAATATCTGGGAAAACTTGGATGAATGTGATCCTTATCCAACTTGTAGATGTGGGAAGTGCACGTGTGATCTGGCCAAAGAATTTGACAAACGAAAAGAAAATGAGAAGGTACACCAATTCCTCATGGGTCTCAACAACATCTTATATAGAACGGTACGATCTAACCTTCTTGCTGCGGATCCTCTTCCCAATATGAATAAAGTGTACTCAACATTGATGAAAGAAGAACATATGAGAACGGCCTCAAGCAGCAAAGATGACAAAGGCGAAATCATGGGCTTTGTTGTTCGAGCAGGTCGTGGTCGTGGTGAAGCACGACTGGAACCAGAAGACCCTAACAAATATTGCACTCACTGTAAGCGAACAGGGCATGTGGTAGAAAATTTCTTTCAATTAACAAGTTACCTGGAGTGGTGGGGTGACAGTCCAAGAGGTTCTGGACGTGGTACACATAGACATGGTGGAGCAGGTTTTGTTGCTGGTCGTGGCCGTGGAGGTGGTGTACGGGCTAATGTGGCAGCAACACCACCCGTCACGAGTTCTTCCCAAGGAGCTGTTAGTGAGCAAACTGGCTTTCCTGGAGTGAGCGATGAACAGTGGAAGTGGCTCCAACATTTTTTTGACTCAGAATCCTAAAATGACTGGTAAAATAAATACTCCATGGTGGATACTTGATACTAGGAGCTTCTCACCATATGACAGGCGATATGTCTCTAATGACGAATTTGCATGATATTTCAGCAAGCCCAGTGGGAATGCCGAATAGTGAACATACTACAGCTACAAAGGAAGGCGTGGTGATCCTGGACAAACATATCACCTTGTCCAATGTTTTATATGTTCTGAATTTGACTTGCAATCTTATATCCATCTCACAACTGATTTATGAAAATAATTGCATAGTCCAGTTCTCTAATGCTATTTGTGTTATTCAGGACCGCACTTCGAGGATGCTGATTGGTGTGGGTGAACTACGAGGGGGGCTCTACTACTTTCGTGGATTGACATTTGCACAAGCAATGAAGACGAATAGTGCGAGCTCCTATGAATTGTGGCACAGGAGACTGGGACATCCTTCTGCAAAGATTGTAGAATTGCTTTCTAATGTTACTTTCATTAAGTCTAGTGTTGTGACGAATAAGATTTGTGATATATGCATTCGTGCGAAACAATCTAGAGAACGGTTTCCAATTAGTGATAATAAAGCTCATGATTTGTTTGAACTCATTCATTGTGATCTATGGGGACCAAATCGTACTCCATCTGCTTGTGGTGCAAAGTATTTCTTAACTATTGTGGATGATTACTCACTTGGTGTTTGGATTTTCCTTCTATGTGATAAAACAGAGGTGGCTCAAACTATAAGACAATTCTTTACTTTGGTGGAACGACAGTTTAACAAGAAAGTTAAAATTGTTCGCAGTGATAATGGGACTGAATTCATACCTATGAAACCTTATTTTCTTGACAATGGGATTGTTTATGAGACATCTTATACAGGAACCCCCCAACAAAATGGGCGTGTTGAACGCAAACATCAACATATATTGAATGTTGGGCGGGCTTTAATGTTTCAAGCAAATCTACCAATCCAATTTTGGGGTGAGTGCATTTTAGCCGCCGGTTATCTTATCAATCGCACTCCATCTCTTGTATTGGATGGCAAAACTCCTTTTGAGCTTATTTATGGTGCACCACCTTCCTATAATCATTTTCGTACATTTGGGTGTTTATGTTATGTGCATAACCAAAGTAGCAAGGGGGATAAGTTTGCAAGTCGAAGTCGTCGATGTGTGTTTGTCGGATATCCTTATGGCAAGAAAGGATGGTATGTGTATGATTTAGAGACAAATGAGTATTTTATATCCCGAGATGTTGTTTTCTCTGAAAATGAATTTCCTTACTCACATGCAACAACTGCATCTAATAGTGCATTGGAAAATACTACAACATGTGATAATAGCAATGAGTTTGTTGTTTTTCACTCTTGATGAGCATGGTGCACTGTTGGAGATGGTGATTTTCGACACGTAAAACAAATGGTACACAAAGGGAGCAATGAACAAGCTACTATTGAAGATAATTCCCGTGACATGGGGGCATAATTCACTGTGATTCTAAAAGTGATGATGAGCTTCTTGGAAGAGGACATCGTGCCAACCAACGATCTGTCTTACTTCGTGATTTTGTTAGTCATACTGTCCAAAAATTGAGCCCCTCCTCTGCTAGTTCACTCAATCCAAGATCATCCTCAGGTACGCCTTATCCTATAGCACATTATATGAACTGTGATAAGTTTTCCATGCAACATCGATCGTTCTTGGCAGCTATTACTACAGGTGTTGAGCCCAGCACTTACTCTGAAGCAGTTAAACATGCATGCTGGCGTGATGCTATGTAAAAAGAAATGCAAGCTCTTGAGGACAATGGAACTTGGAGTCTTGAACCACTTCCTCTTGGAATGAAACCACTTGGATGTAAGTGGGTCTTTCGGATCAAATATAATTCCGATGGCACCATTGAGCGCCACAAAGCTCGCTTGGTTATCTTTGGCAACAAACAAATTGAAGGAATCGATTACAATGAAACTTTCGCTCCCGTGGCTAAAATGACCACAGTGCGTGTTTTTCTTGCCGTTGCAGCTGTCCGTAACTGGCATATTCATCAGATGGATGTTCACAACGCTTTTCTTCATGGTGACTTGGCAGAGACCGTTTATATGCGTCCTCCTCCTGGCTTTTCTCCCTCACAACCTGGTCTTGTGTGTCGTCTCCGCAAATCACTGTATGGTCTTAAGCAAGCTCCTCGTTGTTGGTTTGCGAAGCTGGGGGGGAGCCTTGCGTGAGTACGGTTTTGTTCAGTCTTACGCTGATTATTCTCTTTTCACATTGCATCAAGGATCCGTTCAATTGCATGTTCTGGTATATGTTGATGATTTAATTATATCTGGTAATGACCTTGAAGTTATTCAGGATTTTAAATCTTATCTTAGTGCTTACTTCCATATAAAGGATCTTGGTGTTCTCAAGTATTTTCTTGGCCTTGAGGTGGCTCGGAATTCTGATGGCATATATTTGTCTCAACGTAAATACGCGTTGGATATAATCTCAGAGGCCGGTCTTTTAGGCGCAAAGCCTGTTAGTATTCCTCTTGATCAAAATCATAATTTGGCTTTATCCACTAGTTCGTTCCTTGATAATCCTGAGTGTTATAGGCGCTTGGTTGGGCGTCTCATTTATTTGTCAATTACACATCCTGAGCTTTCTTATTATGTTCATGTGTTGGCTCAATTCCTACAACAACCTAGACTTGAGCATTGGGAGGCAGCACTTCGTGTTGTTCGCTATCTAAAGGGACATCCTGGCCAAGGTATTTTACTTCGTGCCGACTCTGATTTATGGCTCTCAGGATGGTGTGATTCTGACTGGGCTCGTTGCCCTTTAACCGGACGTTCACTCACTGGTTGGTTTGTTCTTCTTGGTCACTCTCCTAGTTCATGGAAAACTAAGAAGCAACATATAGTCTCTCATTCCTCCGCAGAAGCTGAGTATCGTTCAATGGCAACAACCACATGTGAATTGAAATGGTTAAAAGCACTGCTTCTTAGTCTTGGAGTTTATCATTCTCAACCCATGCGCCTTCATTGTGATAGTCAAGCAGCCTTACACATTGCTGCTAATCCAGTCTTTCACGATCGCACTAAACATATCGAAGTAGATTGTCATTTTGTTCGAGATGAGATTCAACGTGGTCACATCCAGCCAACCTATGTGTCCACGTCTACGCAACTTGCAAACATTTTTACTAAGGCCTTAGGCAAGTCTCAATTTTATTACCTCTTATGCAAGTTGGGCATTCATGACTTGCATGCTCCAACTTGAGGGGGGGTGTTGAGTATATATCTATAGTATATAGCTATAGTTTCTGTAAATATATTTTTCCTTGATATAGATTTATTTAGTTTCCTTTTCTGTAGGATGGTTACCATATTTTGGGAGATTGATTTGTTTTCTTGTTCATATCTATTGTAATATATATGAAACCAAAAATCAATGAAGAGATAAGTTTTTCCCTTCAAAGTTCTTGTTAAAAGGGAATGAATTGGAGATAAGAACGGAGACATACAACGGCGACTTTGTTGATATGAGGGTTCATCTCCTTGTATGTCTTCATGAACTCCTCCCTGTAAAATCAAAACCATATGATATATATATATATATATATATATATATATATATATATATATATATATATATATATATCCATGAAAAATGACTGAAAAACTAAAATTATCGATAGGGCATACATGAAAACAAAGAAAGCATTCGGAGGCCTTTTGGGCTTGTTAGGATCCTTCCCAGCCTTCTTCTTCACCAGCTTTGCCTTCGGCTTTACCTCCTTTTTCTTAACCAATAACCTAAAAACAAAACCATCAGATCCATCAGAAATCACCACAAATCATGAAAAAAAAACCCCAAAAAACCCTCACTCTCACTGCGGCTCTAGATCTAGGATTAGGGTTAGAAGGGCAACAACCAACAATACCTGAAAACAAAACCATTAGATTCATTAGAAATCACTTCAAAAAACCCCCCAAAAACCACCATCAGATGAGGCTTCTCACCTCAAGGTTAGGGTTAGCAGCCATGAGAAAAAGAGAGAGATACTAACGGACATCAGTGACGGAAGAGGAGGATGAGGGCGTCTCTAGTAAAGGGGAGAGGGGAGGGAGATCAAAGATCTCTCCCGGCGGCTCCTAGCATCAAATCCATAGCGGATTGATCTCTCCCGGTGGCTCCGGATCTAGGGTTAGGGTTATAAGGGCAACAACCAACAATATACTCATTCCGGATAAATAAAATTAACATATACCAAAAATTACAAAAAAATAGTTATTATCTCCCAATCATAGCAGGCCAAATGTCCAACAAAGGCAAACTCTTAAAAATAGTGATTTTGGGGAATAGAATTAAGATTTAAGTATATATGTTACTACTATCTTTCCTGAATTGCTTAACAGAATGAGCTGGTGACTTATGTGGCATCCAACTCCTCCAAACCTTCTCTTTCCTAATCAGCAATTTAAAAAAAAATAAAACAAAAAAAGGTTGGAACCGAATTAATGCCCTAAATCTCGCCCGACTCTCGTACCCCTCTCGCGCGTCCTAGCTCCTCTCTCGTCGTCATCGTTCCTCCGGATCACAATGTCACTGTCTTAGTCCCGTCCTGGTTAACGCCTTGGCTGTCGCCATCGTAGGCCCATCCGGACTAACGCCTTCACTGTCGCCGTCCTGGCCCATCTGTAGCTATCGCCGGCCGAGTGAATGAAGATCCAATTTTTGGAGTTTTTTGTTGGTTTTGTGATTGGGAAAGGAGAGAGCTTAGGCGGCTAGCATGCGGAGGAGGCCAGCCGAGTTCTGGTGCCCGCCGAGGAGGAGGTTTTCTAGATGAATCTGGTGGTTGCTTGGGGCTTTCTTCGTGTGGGTTGGTTTCTGTTTGTCATTCATCATCATCATGAGGACAACTTCAGGCCTCCAATAATGGTGAGTGCTTTGGATTTTGATTGCTCTCTGATTTCTTTGTTTAGATTTTGGTTGTTTTAATTGTGCTTTATTAGGTTATAATGGATTGGGAATGCTTTTCCTTTGGAAATTTGGACCAATGTCTAGTGAATTGTATATTACGATTGAATTAGTGATTATGTGAATAATGAGTTGGGAATGCTTTCAACTTGAAATTAGGAATTGTATATTGTGATTGAATTAGTGATTTTATTGGTTTATGTTATTTATTTCTTTGATAGTGAGTTAGAAGCTGATTTATGAGGGAGAGATCTTAAGTAGGTTAGGGTTCATTATAGATAGTATTTGTGTATTAATAGTTGTTTTTTTGATGATATAGATGTGTCATGCCAACTGAAAGTATGTGACAAATGCATTAGGATGTTGATTTGCTGAATTTTTTTTTATGCTTGAAAAATGTTTCCTTAGTGGAAAGATTTATTTCCTTGTTGCATGTTGTGAAGAATAAGACAATACCATCAGTTTTGGAAGAGTTGCATCATTCACTGATTTAAATTTGTAGAATTCATCATCGAATTCGTGGTGTTAAATTTTCCCCTATTCAAGTTCAGCATATGCCAATCTTTTTCTCGTGGCTTGGGCTACTATGATGCTGATGACTCAAAGATTATTACTAGAAAACCTCCTCCTCGGCGGGCGCCGGAACTTGGCCGACCTTCTCCGCATGCCAGCCGCCAAAGCTCTCTCCTTTCCCAATCACAAAACCAACCAAAACTCCAAACATCGGATCTTTCCTTCATTCACTCGGCCCATGACAGCTACAGATGAGCCAGGATGGCGACAGTGAAGGCGTTAGCCCGGACGAGACTGTGATGGCAACGGCGAAGGCGTTAGCCTGGATGGGACTACAACAGTGACATTGTGATCCAGAGGAACGATGATGACGAGAGAGGGACAAGAGTTGGTGAGATTTAGGGCATTAATTCGGTTCCAACCTTTTTTGTTTTATTTTTTTTTAAATTGCTGATTAGGAAAGAGAATGTTTGGAGTAGTAGGATGCCACATAAGTGGCCAACTCATTCTGTTAAGCAATTCGGGAAAGCTAGTAGTAACATATAGCATTACTCCATAGTTAGTCTTGTAAAACAGACTTAAATATTGAAGCGCTCTTTTTTTATATAAACATTTTTTTTATTTTTGTAGCAATATATGTCCACAAAGCACAACATGATAAGCGTGTTTTACTCCTGAGTAATACTATTTATCTTGACTGACTTTCCTGAACAAATATCCCGAATAACGTGGCTACCCACGTGGAGTCGACATCAGTATTCGCTTCCTACTCATCTTAATAAACCTTCCTACAAAAAAAAAGAAAGGAAAATCTAAATTTTATTAGACTGAAGAAGAAGAAGAAGAAGAAGAAGAGAAAATCTTATTGCCGCCTCAACAGAGAACAAAAGGGTGAGGGTGGCGGTCGAAGCCGATTAATGCCATTGTCATTCTCCATTTCCTTTAAGGTATGAAAACCCTAACCCCACTCCTCTTCCTCCTTTGCCTCCTCTTCACTCCTCCTTAACCTTGACCTCTTCCCATGTCATCCAACACTTCCAAGTTCATCAAGTGCATCGCTATAATCAACTGTATCGTCGATAAGACTTGCATGCTCATCTGCTACAGTAACAAATTTCCCATTGTGTGTCTTCTGCGCTCTTCTCTTTTGTTAGAATTGGGATCTTCTGTTCTTGGATTTGGTTTTTTATTTTATTTCTCCTTTGAATTTTGTGGAATGGGTTGTAATTTTATTCTCTCAATTGGGTTTAGTTGATTTATTTTCTAACTTTTGCTTTGGGTTTTCATCAAGCATAAGGTTGAACTTTACAATGATTGGTTCTCTTACTAATTAACTTCTACATGGATTTTTCATCAAGCACATCATGGACTTGATTCTATTTCTTCAAGTTGGGTGTTGTGGTTGATGGTTTTCATTTATATTTTGTTGCTAATTTTGTTTGCAGGATCTTTTACATATTGTTTTTGATAGTGAGTGTAAATGATGTTGTGGAAAGGACCATTGTGAGTTTAATGCTGGTAGATTTTTGGAACTATTCTTTCATGTTCATTTTCTTATATTATGTTTTAAGTCTTAGATCTTCCCCAAGGTAAGTTTTAGATCTCTTTTGTTTTGTTTGTCTGCCTCTATGTATTATGTTGTTTAATGGAGTTTGCAATGTAAATCTCAATGTTGGTTATTAAGTATGTTTGGAATATTTTATACAATTGTTCAATGGGATATTTTTTTCCTTGTTCCATCATTTATGAAGCTTTAGTTCATGATAGATTGTTTAAGATATTCACAAGATATGTCACCATTTGAATTTATTCTAAACAAACTTTGATTGTTTAAATGATCACCGTCATTGTGCATATATGCATACTATTCGAATGACCAACATGTTATTATTGTTTATTTATCACATTATTTTTTTGTTTGGTTAGAATGATAACCATTCTTGTATTTAATTAAATTGAATGCAGTGAATTCAACTAGAGTTAGAGACCAAAAAAAAATCCGGAAGAGATTTAATTGTGTAACAATTGTCCATCAATTTGAATCCAAATAAAAAAAAAAGTATGGTAGAATTAACAATTGGGTCTTCTGAGCAGAGCCAGAATGAAATAGAAGTTGCGTCTTTTGATTTACAAATCTTAACCAAAGAGAAAGAAAAAATGGTACTCATAGAAGATTAAGCATGTGAAAAATTGTACCAAAAGGTCGGTATGGTTTTTAATTACGAAGAAGAAGTTTATGATTTCTATGTTAAGTATGCACAACAAGTCTTCTGATTTACAAGTCTTAAACATTGAGAAAGAAGAAATGGTACTCATAGAAGATCAAACATGTGAAAAAATTGTTCCAACGGCCAGTATGGTTTTTAATTCTGAAGAAGAAGTTTATGATTTCTATGTTAAGTATTACAAAAAGAACTACAAAATCAAGAGATGATGGAAAACTAAAATATTACAAACTTGCTTGTGTGTGAAGTGGTAGGAGAAAATCCACTGCAAAAGATTCTATCCATCCTAGGCTATATACTAAAATAAACTGTCAAACAAGGATTAGTGTCATTGTTATCAATGATGGGTAGTTTCCTATATTCCCGAATCTATTTTGAACATAATCATGCACTTAGCCCATAGAAATCCTGACACACCCTTTATGTGTGTAAACCACTAGTGCATAGGTCGTCAAGTAATACCTTGTGGGTGAGCACGAGAGTCGTATTTATCAGGGAACGGCCAAAGGCTCATATTCCTTTTTTTATTTAATTAATAGCCTAATGTCTAAGGTGGTTTTCAAGTCTACTTCTATACACCAATTACTAAGATACAATTGAGGATCGTGAGATGCAAATGGAATGAATTACTACCCATATGGGGAGTCCCTTAGCAATTACTTATGATGTGAATTAAAATATGGCAATGTTATCTAGTGATGTACAGGGGGAATTTAGAGGCATAATGGTCCCAATCTCTTGACAACCAGATCTGAAGCACTACGAAATTAAGATAGAATCTCTTCTACCCTAGCCTCCTATGTCCATGTTAAGATTAAAGAATTCCACTAAGCGGATAATCAAATCCTAATCCAAAAATATAGCAATACCTAATCTCCCTAAGCGCATGTATAGATTTAACAAAGTATGGATGTTTTAATAAGTGGGAATCTCTTCCTCACAACATCAACACATTAATCAATAAACAGACATGCAATGAATCACAATCAACTAAAACGTAAAATATATTACTAATGTAAATCAATGTTTAAAAAGAAAAGGCATAGGAACAACAACATACAATTCCCCTGAATTGGGTCATCTTATGGATAAAAGAATAAAGATTAAAGAATAAAGCATCCATGAGAAAAGTATAAAAGAATTCTAAAACTAACTCCTCCAATGGTTCTTGATGGTTGAGATTAAGAAGATCCCAAAGCATATCAAGACAGCTCTGAGATCTCTTCCTGAAAGCCCTCCACTACAATGTCCGTTGAATCCCTTGAGAAATTCGCTGAATCCACTTGAAATCAGTTTGATTCTTATCTCTAACCGCACTATTTTTCCAAACATTGACCGCCGGTGACCAATTTTGGAAAAAAAAAATCCTTCCTAAATAATAAAACCTAGGGTTATTTATAGTCTCAGTCTGCCATGAGGCCACAATTGCTGTTATAAAGGCTGTTGTGGTAAAATTTAATTTCTTGGGCTATAAGTCGAGTCCTCAGCATGCTAGATTCTAGAGACATTATGTGCTTGACCATAGTCATTATGTATACAACAACCATTATGGAGGCTGTTGTGACTCTAATGATGTCCTTCCATGGATTCACACTTGCATGATTGGACCTCGGCCGTGATGAGGCCGTGGTGAATTCCGTTGTTGTATTTTGATCAATGCACTCAGTCCTCATATTCCACTCTTTCGGGTCTAGAAATGCAATTGAGATCCGATGGTGAACAAAAGAATGCAGTGTAGTCCTTGCTAGTTTGGTGCTAAACATGTGAAATTATACTACTAGATGTAGATGTAATGATATATCAAATGTGCATAATCAAGCCCTTATCAAATCTCATTTTCAAAGTGCAACAAAAATGGATGCATATGTCTAGAGAAGGCTTGAGCTAAATGACCAAACAAGCATTGGTTTAAGCAAGAACTTTCATTCTTTAGCTGTTGAATGTAGTGGATATGAAAATTTGACATATATAGAAAAAGATTGTCAAAACTATATTACCAAAGACAAGATAATTAGGAAGCTTTGGAGTTTGGCGATCTTTGAAGCACATGTATTATTTCTCTCAAATGCAGATAGAAATCCATATTATTTCATTCGATTGATATAAATGATGAAGTCGGCTACAAAATATATTTTAGGGCGGATGCAAGATCTATAATAGCTCACAAAAGCTTTTGGTGATGTTGATATCTTTTGACACAACTTTATACTTATCAAATAAATATGATATGCTTTCACTTTGCTCAATTTGTTGGGAGTAAACCATCATGGACAAACTATCTGTATTTTTGATGTGGTCTACTATTAGGAAGATATTGGAAATGTACATTTAGTTGTTTTAGAACTTGGTTGGTATGCATGTCGAGTGTAAGGACCCGATACGATAATCCTGAGACTAATGCATGTGCCATTCAAGTTGCGATCAGGCGATCTTCCAAATTACTTCACTCTTTTATCTTTAGCGCCTATCTGGAAAAATTCCGAGCTTGGAGGATCTAGTCGGTACGACTTAATAAAGAGAGATGAAGTGCCTGTTATTTATGGTAGTGGATATTCAAGGAGATTTGGAGAAGTTTGGCTAAAGATGATCAAAGAATTATTACATTAGATGAATGGCTTAATTCTTTATACATGATTTCATCGTCATTGGGCTCAGGTATATGTTAAAGAGTTTAAAGGGTAGATTTGGAATGTCTACGACTCAAAAGAAGTGAAAGGCATAAATGCTGAGTAGCTAATGTTGGTCCAAAGCAACATCTCTAAAACAATTTGTAGAGTGGTATGATAGTAGCGTTGAAGAAATAAATTGAGGAAAGAAATAAAATGGTGTTTGCTTTTCCCTTCAACGTGAAACTTTCCAGTGATAACCCGATTGCCAATTTGAGAGCAACTACAAGTTTTACACAAATGAAAATTTACAGGCTATTCCAAAGATGAATTATGAGAATGTTATACTATAATCTTGCATTTATCAACTCGGATGGGCTAATATTCATTTCCTTGACATGAAATATCTTCGAGAAAAGAAGGTCGAACCTATAAAAGCAAGTAGTGTTTTTAATGTTCAATACAATGAAGTTTAGAAGTTTGAAGTTAGAAATGTTCATACTTGCGTTTATTTGAGGTTTAGAGGAGTTATTTGTGACTTATATTTGCAAATGTTCATTGAGGAGAAATGTAGAAGATTCCCACCTCAGTATATTTTATCCCGATTGGAGAGCTTGATGTCAAAAGATGCCATGCTGTATGCTGAAAGAAATTGCTACAGTGCAACACGAGCTAGTGAGCAAAATGCGATACAACAAATTGTAGTTCCCATTTTTCTGAGTTAGCTGACAAGTTGGAGTGCAATCTAACTCAAAAATATAAATAATGAAGTGCTTGGATGAGGCCGTGTGGAGAAGCTTACGCATGCTGCAAATTGTTGGGAGAGACGCTGGTGATCAATTTACTATCACCAATTTTGGGTAGAAGGAGAGTTCGTGAGCACGTCAAGCAGCATCTTCAACTTCACCAAAGTTTTAAACTCAACTTTAAAGGTGTGGGCTAAAGGCTGCACGTTCAAAGAGGAAAGAAATCAAAAAGTTGAAGAGGTAGCTGTTAGAAATATGCACTTCTGTTACCATTACTGATATAATTATCTTTGTGGTCTAGAAATAGTGTGTATTGTTTTTACGAGAAAACACAAATGAAAGAAATACACACAAGGTCAAAACAACACACAAGTTATTTGTACTCAAGAAAGTGTAGTAATGTTATATTTAACTTAATTTAGTTTGTCATCATTTTATATGAAATATTTTAAATATATTAGATTTATTTCTTTCTCTTCTTAGGTGAATTCAAATTCTCTCAAGATGTGGTGACTATGCCACTTGTAAAAAATATATTATGGTAAAGTAAATTTGAATTAGATTTTAGGAAAAATATATATATTGTGACAAGGTAAGTAAATATCTATACCTAAATGGTCCCTTATAATCTTAGTTTTCAAATATATTGTTGTATAAAGAGTAAGTAAATTTGAATTAGATTTCAGGAAAAAAAAAATACATGTTCTAATAATTACAATTTTTTTTGTTTGTGACCGGGTTGGACCTCTAGATAATGACCGAATAAAGAGTTTTTACGTAGAATTTTTGCTAGCTAATGAAGGGTAAGATTCAGTAACACATGTGCATGGCA
>NW_024087826.1:0-38249 GCF_009730915.1 Dioscorea cayenensis subsp. rotundata
AGTCTAAAAGAAAACACAAATTTCTTTAGGGTTTCATTCAAACCTCAAAAATAGGACACATTCAAAAAAAAAATGAAAGGATTAGGTTGATTATTGATAAATAGGAGATATTCTGAAAGGAAACAAATAGGTAAGTGGCTTTCACATTCACAACCTATAAATGTAAACACATTAAAAGTTAAAAATATAGGATCTTTATTTTGTTTGAAAATAAAAAGACATTCGTTAAAAACACAGTGATTATGGTTTGATTCATATATAATATGCATTCAAAAGTAAACATATTATTAACCTTTAGTAAGAAATTAGGAGACATCACTATATAAAAACAACGACATGCTGATTCAAAAAAAAATAAGAGAATTTTTGAAAATAGAAAATATAGAATTAGAGTTTGATCGAATGTAGTAGACATTAAAAAAGAATACAGTAATAGTATGATTGAAAATATGAGAGATTCCAAAATAAAATATTGGACTAGGGTTTTGAATAAAATATACCAGACATTACCAAAAGAAAACATACGGTTAGGGATTCTCAATTAAAAATATGAGCCATCCAAAACAAAATTAGATTATGGTTTTGATTTAAAAATTTGACATATCAAGAAAAGAAAATATATAATGAAGGTTTTGTTTCAAAGTTTGAGACATTCGGTGCGAAAACATGATCACAAAGCCATCTAAATACGCTAAGATTCGTTAAAACGTAGATTAGGTATCGATCGAAAAATATAAGACATTACTACATAAACGCATTTACGAGGGTTTTACTTAAAAAAAAGAAAAGACATTGGCCATAAAAAATCATAGGGATTAGGCTTTCTTTTGATTCAAAAATATCAGACATTCCTTTAAAAACATCGGATTTGTTGATTCAAAAACAAGTAGTATATCTCAAAGTTAAAACAAAAAGACATGTTTGAAAAATAAGAGGCATTACTTATATCGGATTAGGATTTCGATTAAAACCTAAAATAGATGATTTCAAAAGAAAAATAGGATTAAATATTTTATTCAAAAATAGGAGACGTTTCAGAGTAGAAAACATTGGATTAGAGCTGCATTGAAAATAGTAGGCATTGTGAAAGGGACTAGAGGATCAGGCCTGAATTGCAAAATACAAAATAGAGATTTCCGAAAGTATACCATAGGATTGCTGGTTTTGATTTGAATAACTGCACATAGGAGCTATTACGTACATTGGATCAGTATGTTTTGATCTCAAAATAGTAGACATTCGTGAGAAGAGGATTAGTTGTTTCATTCAAATATGTGAGGTATTCGAAAACGACATTACATCATAATTTGATTTAAAATGGTAGAGATTACTCTAAGAAGAAATACATAGGATTAGGGTATTGAACTGCAAAATAGTATGACATCTGCAGAGAAAGTAAAAGCATAGGATTAGGTGTTTAGATTGAGATATAGGAGATGATTCGAAGAGTACAGCATGGGTTTAGGGTATCTTCATTACATAGGAGACATTTCAAAGAAATAGAGGATTAGAGTCATCGGATATAGGACTATAATGAAAACATATTTTGTACTAAAAGAGTCATTCCCCGAAAATAAGATATAGGATTAGAGTTTTGATTGAAAATGATAACATGCAGATACTCGAAAAGAAAACACACGAATTAGTGTTTTGATTCGACTCATGAAAAATAGTGAGTATATTAATCAAAGAGATAAACTACGATTTGGTGTTTCATCAAATAGAGTCATTCTGAAAAAGAAACGTATAGGGATTAGGTTTTTATTCAGTTGAGACATTCTTTGATCGAAAACATACGTTAGGGTTTTGATTACGAAAACTCATCAAAACGTTATAAATAAGAGACATGTATAGATTGTAAACATTTAATCTAGGTGACATTCAAAGCACATAGGAGCATATGCTCAAAACGAAAACAGGATTAGGGATTTCACAGTGATACATAGGCATTGCTTTTGTTTCGAAAATAGCAGGCATCTAAAAGAATTAGAAGTATGGATTATAGGAGGGTGACATTCTAATAAGACTAGTATGTATGAGCTGATTCAAAACATGACAAACTAGAGATGTTAAGAAAACATAGACAGGGACTTTGGGCTGTCTTGCAGACAGGAGGCATTCCGAAAGAGACATGTGGACAGGGTCTTTGATTCAAAATATCAGTGACATTATTCGGTAAGAAAACATAGAATTATGATTTTGACTGATGAGACATTACATATATGAAAACATAGAATTGAGATTTTGATTGAAAAATAAGAGACATTACTATAAAGAAACACACGATTAGTTTGAATAAAAATGGAGACATTATTATTATTAGAGAAAACATAGATTATGCTGCCATTCAAAAATAAGTGTACATTATGTGCAGCAACACCTTTCTTTTCCCATCTCCTGCTTTGGCTGACTTGTTCCCTCATCTGTGGCCTTTGGTGCTCAGAGTTCTCTGGTTTTGGTGTCAGAGTTAAGCAGGAGCCAAGTGAGCATGCAAGCAAAGGCAAGCTGGAAAACTCTAAAACAAGGCCCAATGCCTTGTGGCCTCGAAAGGCCAAAGGCAATCGCATTATCAAAGTCTTTTTGATGCCCCATAGCCTCCCTGTGAGTGGCCAGTGGGAGCCCATGGTGCCTCATCCAGAGAGTCCATGGCCTCCCTGAGCTGCCACAAGGGTGTCTCAGAAGGGACTCCCGATGATAGGGCTCCTGCATATGCGCTTTTGCCCCTTTTGTCTCTTTCTTTGTTCTTCTTTTCTCGCTTCTTCTTCCTCTCTCTTAAGAACTCCTTCATTAATCTTTTTCTTTATCTTGTCTCTTGATTAGTAAGTTAGGAAGCTCGGAGATCTCATTCTCGCCCTTTTGTGAAGATGTTTCCTGAGCCTTTTGAGGAGCTTGGAGTTATGTTCTTCTCCTTCTTGTTCCCTTCTATCTTGAGGTGATTTATTTGAGTTTTATTTTGATTGGTAAAATCCTCGTGAGTTGTTGTTGCTGAGCCTAGAGTCCTTGATTGCCGTTGTATTTCCTTGGCTCTTGCAGGGATTAATAGAGGATCTTCATCTCAGTAGGTGCTAGAGTCATTCTACCGGGTACCGGTCAAAGAAGTCTCATGTTTATTCTCAAGGCTTGCAGCACATCATACTTTGCTTTGAGAAAATCTTTTATTTTTGGAGCATAGTGTCCAAAGTGAATGTCTGAGACTCTTTTGTTTTGATATTAAATGGAATCGTGTATTTATTTATGCAACATATTTTGTAATATTGTTGATGTTATCATTGTACTGCGTACCAAGGGTAATTTTGGTTCGAAAATGATGCGGTTTGATGAAAAGGTAATCTATTTGAGATATTATGATCAGTTTAACTCACTTTTGAAAGCCGAGAGATGATTATGCAAGAGTTTGTGAAATCATGTGCTGGAGATCTCCACAATTGTACTAATCTATTCATTGTGCCTACGGGCTGGTACATTTTTGCTGTGTGGATGGTGACATGGGGGATCCCCGACTTCACTGTGAGTAAGAAGTAGATAGTTTCATGGGCCGACTCTAGTTGAGGTGGCATGAAAAAGCCGTTAAACCGGGTTATGCCACTTTGTGGGAGTGTAGAATCGACGAAGTTATTGAAAAAGAATGCATGAGTTTGATTTCAAAATTAGTTATAAATCATTGATGTTTTTCAAAAGGTTATTATTGTATATTAACTGCGCTAAAACTCAACTTGTTGTCTCACTTTTTAGTATTTATGCTATCTTTTGTTATGGATAAACACGTGAAACATTCAATATGTTAGGAGTCGTGAAACTTTTGTGTATGTAGTTTGTTTTATTCATATTTACAAGATATATTCTGATAGTTGGAGTATGAAAATTTTAGTTTAATGTGAAAATACTTTTATAGTTTGAGCTTATGATTGTTAAATTCATAGTTTTGATTAAAATCTAGTTGTGGTAGAAAGCTCGAACTCTCTTATGTAGTATGATGTTGAAGATTCTCAAAGAGATATGATATTTATATTCATTGATATATATATAGGTTTTAAACTATTGGTTTTATCGGTGAAACATTATTTGGATGATTTAAATCTAGTGATTTTCAGAAACTTTTAAGTATTATTTAGGGTATTTGAAAAAGTTCTATGGTTGTGGATTTTGAAACATGTATTATGTAGGGTAAGTATTCTTATATTTGGAACCATTTCCTGATTTATATGTTGTATGGTGAAAGCTATGCTAATGTTTAACCTCATTTTATAATTTGAGACTTGTCGTTTTGAATTTTGGGAATTTAACGCTGCAAAAACTAAATTCAAGTAGGCTCTTTGGTTCTATCTTGTTATTTTGTTGAGTTAAAGAGAATTATTATATGAAATTTTGTTTTAAACTAGTTATAATATTAGTGAAGTATTTATATTTATGATTATTGTATTTTGATATATTTCTGGTGGAGTTGCGCTAATTCACTCACTGAGTAACTTAGTTACTAACACCTCTTTCTTCCTCCCAGTCATGCAAAGTACTAGGTATGGCGGTATGGCAGTGTGTTGGGCATTTGCTATTATTCTAGCTATCATATTTTCTTTTAGTTCATGTATGTTTATTTTGGTCATGTATAAGTCGTTGAGTCTTGGATGAACTAGAATGTAGAAAATCTTGTTGTTTGGCTTGTATTAATCAACTTTAAACTTTGATGTACCATCTTTGTTACTGTTATTAGTGTTGCTTTCATGTGCAAATTAGGAACCTCTTTATTCCCCGCTACTCTTGTTGTTGTTGTTGTTGATGTTGATGTTGCCACTTTCGCTGTCTATCATTGTACTTCTATGCCTTGTATTAGTGTAGATATTGTTGTTTCAAGGTTGTTGTTAGCCTTGAGGCATCCCAAGGGTTACGTGGAGGGTGTTCTCCTCAGAATTATCACGGTGGTTGCCCCGGCTCTGCCAGTTGCGAGACAAATTCCAAAAAGATAACATCAGATTACTTTTTTATTAGGACATTTCAAAAAGAAAAATATAGCTTAGGGGTTTTAATTTAAAAACAGGAGACAATACCATAATAAAACATTGGATTAGCTTTTTGAATAAAAATAAAAAAAATAGGGGACATTTCCAAAAGGAAAATATAGGATTAGGGTTTTTATTCAAAAATAGAAGGAATTCCAAAAACAAAAACAAAGGATTTGTGTTTTGATTGAAAATTAGGAGGCATTCCGAAAAGAAAACATAGGATTAGGGTTTTGATTCGAATATAGTACGCATTCGAAAAAGAAAACACAGGATAAGTGTTTTCATTGAGAAATTGGAGACATTACTATAAGAAAACATTGGATTAGTGTTTTAATTACAAAATAGTAGACATTTTGAATAAAAAAACAAAGGATTAGAGTTTTGATTCAAATATAGTAGGTATTCTGAAAATAAAACATAGCATTAGGATTTTGATTGAAAAATAATAGACATTACTATAAGAAAACATAGGATTAGGGTATTGATTAAAAAAAAAGTAGACATTCTAAAAAGAACACTCAGGATTAAGGTTTTATTGAAAAATAGGAGGCATTCTGAAGAGATAGCATATAATTAGTGTTTTGATTGAAAAATATGACATTGCGAAAAGAAATCATCGAGTTAGAGTTTTGATTAAAAATTAGCAGACATTCCGAAAACAAAAGATAGGAATAGGGTTTTGACTAAAAAAATTAGACATTGCGAAAAGAAAATAAAGGGCTAGGTTTTTTATTCAAACCTAAAAAATAGCACACATTCCAAAGGAAAATATATGATTAAGGTTTTGATTGAAAAAAAGAAAACATAGGTTATGATTTTAAATTAAAACTAATAAATAGGGGGCATTAAGAAAATAATACATATGATTCAGATTTTGTGTGTAAAATAGGAGACATTGTGAAAAGAAAACATAAAATTAGGCTTTTGATTCCAATATAGTAGGCATTATGAATAGAAACCATAAGATTAGGGTTTTGACTAAAAAATAGGAGGCATTCCCAAAAAGAAAACAAAGAATTAGTGTTTTAATTGAAAAATAGGAGTTACAAAAGAAAACATAGGATTATGATTTTGATTCAAATATAGTAGACATTCCTAAATGAAAACACAGGATTAGGGTTTTGATTGAAAAATGGGACATTACTATAAGAAAATGTAGGGTTACGGTTTTGGATTTAAAATAGGAGACATTACTACAAGAAAACATATTATTAGGGTTTTGATTCAAAAATAGTAGACATTCTGAAAAGAAAACAAACGATTAGTGTTTTGATTCAAATATAGTTGGTTTTTCTAAAAGAAAGCATTGAATTAGCGTTTTGATAGAAAAAAAGGACACATTACTATAAGAAAACGTAGGATTAGTGTTTTAATTAAAAAAATAAGATTAGGGTTTTGTTTCAAAGATTGGAGCCATTCTGAAAAGAAAACAAAAGATTGGTGTTTTTGATTGAAAAAAATATGAGACAATCCGAAAAATAAAAACATCGGATTAGGGTTTTCATTAAAACTTAGAAGACATTCCCAAAACAAATTATAGGATTATGGCTTTGATTCAAAAAAATTAGACATTCATAAAAAAACAAAGGATTATTGTATTTATTCAAACCTGAAAAATAGGACACATTCCAAATAGAAAACATAGTATTACTGTTTTGATTGAAAAATAACAGACATTCTAAAAAGAAAAGAAAGATTCAGGTTTTTGATTTAAAAATAGGATGCATTCCCAAAAGAAAAACGTAGGTTTCAGTTTTGATTCAAAACTGATAAATAGGAGATATTAAGAAAAGAAAACATAGGATTCTAGTTTTGTTTGCAAAATAGAAGGACTCCCAAAAGAAAACATAGGATTAAGGTTTTGATTGAAAAATAGGAGATATTACAAAAATAAAACATAGAATTAGGTTTTTGATTAAAAAATAGTAGATAGTGTGAAAATAACACATTGGATTAGTGTTTTAATTGAAATATAGTAGGCATTAATAAAAGAAAACATAGGATTAGGGTTTTGATAGAAAAGTATAACACATTCCAACAATAAAACGTAGGATTAATGTTTTGCATAAAAAATAGCAGATATTCCCAAAAGAAATATAATATTAGGGTTTTGATTGAAACAAAAATGGATGCATTCCAAAAAAATCCTAGGGTTAGGGTTTTGATTAAAATATATGAGACATTATCAAAATAAAACATAGGATTCAGTTTTTGTTTGAGAAATAGGAGACATTCCGAAAATTAAAAATAGGATTTGGGTTTAGAATAAAAAATGAGAGACATTACTATGAGAAAACATAGGATTAGTGCTATGAATAAAAAATAGTATACATTACGAAAAGAAAACATAGGATTAGCCATTTGTTTGAAAAATATGAGACATTTTAAAAAGAATCCATATGATAAGGGTTTTGATTTTAAAATAGGAGACATTGCTATAATAAAATATGGGATTAGGTTTTTCATTAAAAAAAATAGGAGGCATTTCCCAAACAAAATATAGGATTAGGGTTTTTCTTCAAAAAGTGGAGGCCTTATGAAATTAAAACAAAGAAATAGTGTTTTGATTGATAAATAGGAGGAATTCCAAAAATAAAACATAGGAATGGAGTTTTGATTGAAAAATAGGATACATTACTATAACAAAACATAGGATTAGGGTTTTTATTCAAAAATAGTAGACATTCTGAAAATAACACAAAGGATTGGGGTTTTGATTCAAATATTGTAGGCATTCTGAAAAGAAATTATAGTAGTAGGAATTTGATTAAAAAGTAGGAGACATTACTATAAGAAAATATAGGATTAGTGACAAACACCCTTTTGCGTATGTACCACAAGTGCACGGGTTTGTTGAAGTAATAATACCCCGGTGAGTGGGTGTCAAATCCACAGGGAATAGTGATTAGAAAAGCAAAGATTGCTATCTAACTAGAATGAAGATGAATCGATAATGATGTGAATAAGAATCAGTGCAAATAAAAATAAAAAAAAAAAGAAGAAGGAGGCTCAAATAAAAGATAGGAGAGGCAATCAATGATAATTGGGACACCCGGACATTTCTCACCCTAGGACTATTGTTTCAAATGCAAAACAAATCATTATGTTCCCTAACTAATGCTTAATGAGTCATGGAGATACTTAAACAGATTGTTCCAAAACTTAAGGTCAACCGTGACTAACCATACACTATGCCTCGGTGGAGAAATCTCTCAGTCTCGACACCTCACACTGTGCTAGGTTGTTTTGAGCTCTAGGGATTCTAAGTGATAAACCCTATTCCCTAAAATAGATTTAACCCTTTAATCCAGGCGAAAGACCCCTAGTCACAATTAAGCTCCAAATACCAAGCGTTACTTCAATGCTTCACTCTGTTGGTTGCGCAACTAAGCCCCGGCGTAATTTATCTCTTAGCACTTCACTCTATTGTGATTGCAAAGAACTCTTGGAACGTGGAGGTAGGATAAATCGCGCCGGAAGGAAAAAGGGAAAATCTGCTACCTCTCGACTCACCCTCTCAACCCTCTCCAATCTAGTATTGTCTAACACCCATGGTGTGTCACTCATCCACAAGGATTACCAAAATGGATTCTCAACCCTAGTGTCACTCTAAGGGAAAATCAACTCATCAAGCATTCAAGTTTGGAACTCAATTAAAATATCAATTAAAGGAAGCATAATAAAAGGTCAAAGAAATAACATCATCCTAGGGTTTTACAAGTCCAAGTACCCACTAGGGTTTTAGCTCTCCGTGGAGCAAAATACAATTAATAATGAAATCAAAAGTAAAAATATGCAATCCATGAATAAAACCCCCTTTGTATTTGTGTCGATGGTCTTGTGGAGTGGCAGCATCTTCTCCAAAGGTCCCGTCATCAAGCCAAGGGCACACCTCGCCGGATCGGTGCCGATGAAAACTCCCCTAATAACTCTCTTCCGAAGGAAACACGATGTCGAAGACCGCAAACCGCTCCAAAACCTAGCCAAAGCCTCTCCAAACCCTAGCCGTGGGTGCCTCCAAAGATGGAGGAAAGATTTCTAAAAGATGGAAAAGAGGATTCTGAAATCTGGCTGAAATCACGACTTAAATAGGGCTGGAATCAGACATCCACACGGGCGTGTGGAATTTCCACACGCCCGTGTGAATCTCTAGGAAATCGATTTTCTGTGGCTTGTGAATAGTAAATACTACAGTAATTTGCTATATGGACTTGCTACAGTAGCCTACTATGGTTCTCCGCTAAAAATACTCCCGAATCCACACTTTTCATCGAGGCAATATAAACGGGCACACATCTACACTATAGATTGTGTTGCATCTTCAAATAAAAGCACATTTGACGATAATATTGGTAGCTTTTCACAAGTCGGAACACATGAGTGTAAGTGCCTTTGTGCCCCCTCCAATTTGCATATTTCTTTGAACACCACGGATGCTGGCACACACTCACATATCTTTGAGCACAACTTATGTCTTCACGTTTGTTCACTCCAAGATTTCATCAACTAAGTGCACTCGCAATCTACTTTGGCTTGTTTCTTCTATATTTGTCTCCACAACCCAACATGCACAAAAGAACACAAATACACATACATTAGCGATAAAATCTGAGAAAAGTAATGCTCATCGTAAGAAAAGAATACTTTCTATTACAAATACACAAGCACTTATCAATTAGGTGTTTGACTCTAAAATCGTAGACATTTTGAAGAGAACACATAGGATTATGAAATTGATTGACAAATAGGGGCCATTCTGAAAAAGAAACCATATGATTTTGGTTTGATTGAAACATATGAGACATTCCGAAAGAAAAACATTGGATTAGGGTTTTGATTAAAAATTAGCAGGCATCCCAAAAAAACGTAGGATTAGGGTTTTCATTCAAAGAAATAAGACATTCGAAAGAAAAACATTGGATTAGGGTTTTGATTAAAAATTAGCAGGCATCCCAAAAAAAACGTAGGATTAGGGTTTTCATTCAAAGAAATAAGACATTCTGAAAAGAATGCAAAGGATTAGGATTTCCATTCAAATCTTTAAAAATAGGACACATTCAAAAAAGAAAACATACTATTAGGGTTTTGATTCAAAAATAGTAGACATTTCGAAAAGAAAAGAAACAATTTGGTTTTTGATTAAAAACTAGAAGACATTACTAAAATAAAACATAGGTTATGTTTTTGGTTCAAAAATAATAAATAGAAGACATTAGGAAAAGAAAACATTGGATTCAAATTTTATTTTTAAAATAGGAGACATTCCAAAAAAAATCATAGGATTAAGGTTTTAATTACAAAAATTCGATATTACGAAAAAAAAAGTGCTAGGGTTTTGTTTTAAACCTGAAAAATAGGACAAATTTCTAAAATAAATCAAATGATTATGGCTTTGATTCAAGAATAGTAGACATTCCCAAAAAGAAAAGAAAGGATTAGTTTTTGAATGAAAAAGTAGACATTCGAAAAAAAAACAAGGGACAATAAGAAAAGAAAACATAAGATTCGGGTTTTGTTTGCAAAATAGAAGACATTCTGAAAATAAAATATAATATTAGGGTTTTGATTCAAATATAGTAGGCATTCTAAAAAAAAATATAAGATTAGAGTTTTAATTAAACAATAAGAGGCATTCCAAAAAAAACGTAGGATTGTTGTTTTCATTAAAAAAAATAAGAGACATTAAGAAAAGAAAACATAGGATTCAAGTTTGGTTTGTAAAATAATAGACATTCGGAAAAGAAAACATCGGATGAGGGTTTCGATTCAAATATAGTAGGCATTCAGAAAAAGAAAAAACATAAGATTATGGTTTTGATTGATAAATAGGAGACGTTACTGTAAGAAAACATAGGATTAGTGTTTTGATTGAAAAATAAGGGACGTTACTACAAGATGACATAGGATTATGGTATTCAATGAAAAATGGGAGACATTACTGTAAGAAAGCACAAGATTACAGTTTTGATGGAAAAATAGCAGACATTCTGAAAGGAAAACATAGGATTAATTTTTTTGATTGCAAAATGTTAGACATTTTGAAAATAAAGCATAGCATTAGGGCTTTAATGGAAAAATAGGAGACAATACAATAATAAAACAATGGATTACGTTTTTGATTAAAAATCGAAAAATAGGGGCCATTTCCGAAAGAAAACATAGGATTTGTGTTTTTATTAAAAAATAGAAAACATTCCAAAAAGAAAATAAAGAATTAGTGTTTCGATTTAAAAATAGGAGGAATTTCAAAAATAAATATAAGATTAGGGTTTTGATTCAAATATAGAAGGCATTTCTAAAAGAAAATATTGAGTTATTGTTTTGATTATAAAATAGGAGACATTACTATAAAAAACATATTAATAGGATTTTTATTCAAAAATAGTAGACATTATGAAAAGAAAACAGAGGAATAGCATTTTGATTCAAATATAGCAGGAATTCTAAAAAGAAAACATTGAATTAGGGTTTTGCTTGAAAAATAGGAGCCATTACTATAATTAAACATAGGATTAGTGTTTTGATTAAAATATAGTAGACATTCAAAAAAGAACACGTAGAATTAGGGTTTTGATTGAAAGAAATAGATTTGAATAGCTACTAATGGAACACAAGAGAGAAAAAGAAAGTGGCCGGATGACAAGGCTCCAAGCAAGTGCACGAAGTTGACGAAGTAATAAATCCCAGGTGAGTGGGGTATCGTATCTACAGGGAATAGGAATAAAAAATACTTATATTATCTCTTATCAAAGCGAAAGATGAATAGTGATTTGTGTGACAAGTAGTGTAAAATAACAAAAGTAAAAGCAACAAGAAAGAAGGCACAAGTGAGCAGAAAGTAAGGCAATCGATAAAGATGGGGTACCCGGGTATTGATTCACCTAGGACAATCGCTTCAAGTGCAAGAACTCTCTATTATGCTTTCTAACTTATGCAATGATGAGTCGTGGATATCCATTAATGCATGGCCCCAAATCTAGGGTTAACCAAGCCTAATCCTCTACATGTCCCGGAGGAGAGATTGAACAATCCCTCAACCTCACACTCGTAAGAAGGATTGCAATGAGCTCTAGGGATTCCAAGTGATAAATCTCTTCCTAATTGTAAACCAAACCTTTTGGTCCAGAAGAAAGATCCCTAGCCACAATTAAGCCCTAGATTCTAAAATCACCTAAACGCTTCACTTTATTTCACTCGCAACTAAGCCCCAGCGGAGGGTCATCCCTTAGCTCATTCACTCTATTATAGCCGCAAAGAACTCGAGGAACGGAGGTAGAATCTATCACACCGGAGAGGAAATGGGACGCTCCTGTATCTCTCGACTCACCCTCTCAACCCTCTCCAATCAAGCTTTGTCTAACTCTTGTGGTGTGTCACTCACTCACAAGGCTTACCAAATGAACTCTCAAACATAGTGTCACTCTAAGGGAGTATTCAAACAATCAAGCATTCAAGATTGGAACTCACAATAACATCAATTAATTGAAAGCATAATAAAGAGATTCAATGAATCTAATACATCCTAGGGTTCACAAATGCCCAAGTACCCACTAGGGGTTTAGCTCTCCATGGAGCACAATACAAATGATAATGAAATCAAATATAAAAGCAAACAATCCATAGGAAGACCCCCTCGATAATCATGGTGATAGTCTTGTGGAGAGTCCTCTACTCGTCGCAAAGATCCACTTGTCCGATATAAGATACCCCTCGCCGAATCGATCCGACGGAAGCTTCCTTACCAACCTTCTTCCAAAGAGATGATGATGTTAGAGCCATAGAATCTCTCCAAATCCATAGCTAATGCCTCTCAAAACCCTAGCCGCAACCCTCTCTCAAGTTGGGGAAGAGATAGAGAAAAGAATGTTCAAATCGGGGTTGAAATCGACCTTAAATAGGGTTGGAATCAGGATTCCACATGCCCTTGTGGATATTCCACACCGGCTGTCGAATTAATGCACGGGCGTGTGAAAATTTCCACACGCCCGTGTGGCATCTCTGTTTTGCTTCTTCTTCAACCGGCTGTGAACAAAGTCAAATTTTTCAACAAATATTCTCATTCAACACTAAACCACACTCACCCTACTATCATGTTATTTGTCATCGAACCCTCTCTCTATTCACACAATTTTTTCAAGCTTTATTTGTTGTGGGTCTAGCTAGATTAATTAGAAGTTCATAGTTAATTTTATTTCACGATAAATTTGCATTTTGCTTTGTAATATCGTATGAAATTATTTTTTGAATATTTAATTTCAAATTTTATTTACACAACCTCAATGATTGTGGTCTTTTAGTTTTTTTTTCTCATATAAGTTATGTCAACTTTATCAAATTGGTACCTATAGAAAATCAAATTTATCAACTTATATCCTCCTTCATCACTAAACCACACGCACCTCACTATCATGTTTTATGTCATCTCTGTGGGAGTTCGACGTTTTCTTTACTTCTTTTATGTTTTGTTCCCTGAGTTTATCTTGTGTTTTTAAGTTGCTTCGATTCTTTTCTTGTGTTAGAATCTTAGTTCAGGTTTTTAAGAGGTTAAAAAAGATGGGAGAAAGCCTTTAGAAGAGTTGAAAGAAAGCCCGAACTTTGCATGTGCTTGGTGTGCCGTCAATGAGGTTAATTAGGAGGGTTGATGAGTTGTTTTACAACCTGTAATAGTACTAGTATATTGACCCATTTATTAACCAGTTTATTGACCATGAGGTAGCCAGTGAGGCATCCAGAGAGGCTTCCCGACCTCCCTTATGCCCGCAAGGCTACTTGTGAGACTCCACAGGTTTTAACCTATATAAATGAGTTCTTGAAGCTTCTAGGCCCTTCCAAAGCTCCTTTTTCTCTCCTTCTTCCTCCTCCTTCAATTTCATTCATTTTTTCTCTTCAAACCTCTCATATTTGGTCTACGAACAAAGAAATAAGTGGAGATTTCATCTCTTTCCATGAAAAAGAGCTTGATTAAGGTTTAGAGAGGATTCGGTGGAGAGTTGAATCTCTTCTTCTTCATCAT
Organism: Dioscorea cayenensis subsp. rotundata; assembly: GCF_009730915.1. Taxonomy (NCBI): domain Eukaryota; kingdom Viridiplantae; phylum Streptophyta; class Magnoliopsida; order Dioscoreales; family Dioscoreaceae; genus Dioscorea; species Dioscorea cayenensis. The sequence continues at coordinate 14,011 of NW_024087826.1, forward strand.
CTTTCCTCCTCTCTTTCCTTGTGAGTTTCTTTTAAATTTTGGTGGGAAATTTTAGTTTTTAAATGTATTTAAAGTTTATGATCATTTTAAAGTTGTAAAATCTTCGAATCATTGAGAAATGGGAGAGATCTTTCATCTTCTAATTTTGGGTTACTGTAGCACCAAACCAAGTTGATTTCCTTTTGATCTTTTGTTGGTTTTTGAGAGTTGTAAAACTTCCATTCTTGCTAGATCTTCTTGTTAGAGTTCTTAGCAAAACCTAGAAGCAATATTTTCCTATTTTAGCCATATTTTTCCATCTTTTAATTTGTTGTATTGTTGTTAATGATTCTTGTTTTTGCTGGTTGTTTAATTACTTCTACGAGGTGAAGCTTCAAGCAAAGGAAAAGAGATTGTAGACAAGTAGCTTTGAAGGGTTTTAGATCGCCAAGTTTGTGAGTGGGATTTTATTAAATAATGGATTATATATCATGCATGTTCTCCTATATATATATATATATATATATTTATTGCCTTTGAATGACAAGTTTTCTATCAATAAAACTCTTGACTTGTTTTTTGTGGGATTTGGAAATTATGATGATTTATGATTTGGCTTACTTCATAATTTTTACTAAAGATCATAAATATATATTGTTGTTGTGATTTGAAAATTTTATGTTTTGTGATAAGTGCTTGTGCGATAAGAATGCGAAGCGTTCTTTCCTTATGATTTGCATTACTTTTGTCGGGTTTTAGCATTAATATGTGTGCATTTATGTTCTTTTACGCAGATTGGGTTGTGAAGATGATTAGGAAGGAAAGAAGCCATTGTGGATCGTAATGCACCAATTTTGGAGGAAATCTTGCTGAGGTTCAAACGTGAAGATATAGGTCGGATGCGAGACGCTAGAGTGTGTGCCAACCTCCTCATACTTCAGTTAGCACAACCATTTGGAGGGGCACAAGGGTAGTCACACTTAAGCGTTCCAACTTGTGCACATAGAACAAGATCCCTACCAACTTCTCCATTGTTGAAGAAGCAAAGCGATCCACGACGTGAATGTGTGCCCGTTTACGTTACCTCGATGAAAGCATGGACTCGGGAGTACTTCGTGCTGGGAATTATAGTAGGTTTTGTTGACAGCCAGCCGAAGAAGCAAAACAGAGAATCCACACGGGCGTGTAAAAATTCCACACGCTCGTGCGTTATTTCCACAGGGCCGTGTGGAACATCCACATGGGCGTGTGGGATCCCGATTCCAGCCCTATTTAAAGCCGATTTAGCCCCGATTTTAGCATCTTTTGTTTAATCCTTTCTCCATCTTTTCCCCAACTTGAGAGAGGGCTGCGGCTAGGGTTTTGAGAGGTATTGGCAAGGTCTTAGAGGAGGTTCTACAGCTCCAACATCGTATCTCATTAGGAAGAAGGTTGGTAAGGTAGTCTCGGTCGGAGTGATTTGGCGAGGCGTATCTTATACCAGACGAGGAGATCGTTGCGAGGAGTAGAGGACTCTCCTCAAGACCATCATCACGACTATAGAGGGGGTTTTCCTATTGATTGTTTACTTTTGCACTTGATTTTATTATCGTTTGTATTAAACTCCATGGAGAGCTAAACCCCTAGTGGGTATTTGGGTATTTGTGAACCCTAGGATGTATTAGGTTCTTTGAATCTCTTTATTATGCTTTTAATTAGGCGTTTTGGTTCAAAACGATGAGACATTATAACAAAAGAAAAATAAAGTATTACGCTTTTGATTCAACCTGAAAATAAGACACATTCCAAAAAGAAAACATAGTAATAGTGTTTTGATTAAAAAATAACAGACATTCCAAAAAGAAAAGAAAGGATTAGTTTTTTGATTGAAAAATATGAGACATTCCAAAAAGAAAACATAGGTTTGGATTTTGATCCAAAACTGATAAATAGGAGACTTTAAGAAAAGATAACATAAGATTCCGAAAAGAAAACATAGGATTAGATTTTTGATTCAAATATAGTAGGGATTCTGAAAAGAAAACATAGGATTAAGGTTTTTATTGAAAAATAGGTGACATTAACAAAAGATAACATAGGCTTAGGATTTTGATTCAAAAATAGTAATAATTCTGAAAAGAAAAGAAAACATTTGGTTAGGGTTTTGATTGAAATATAGTAGTCATTCCAAAAAGAAAACAAACAATTAGGGTTTTCATTGAAAAGTACGGCACATTCCAAAAATAAAACATAGGATTAGGGGTTTTAACAAAAATTAGCAGATATTCCAAAAATGAAACATAAGATTAGGGTTTTGATTAAAAAATGGAGGCATTAAAAAAACATAGGGTTAGGGTTTGATTAAAAAATATGAGACGTTAAGAAAAGAAAACTTAGGATTCGGCTTTTGTTTGCAAAATAGGAGACATTCTAAAAGGAAAAAAATAGGATTTGTGTTTTCAATGAAAAATAGGAGACACTACTATAAGAAATCATAGGATTATTGTTTTGAATAAAATATATTAGACATTACGAAAACAAAACATAGGAGTAAGGTTTTGATTGAAAAATATGTGACATTTTGAAAAAAAAAATAGAATAAAGGGTTTGATTGAAAAATAGGAGACATTCGTATAATAAGACATTACTATAAGAAAACATAGGATTAGAGTTTTTATTTGAAAAGAGGAGGCAACATGAAAGGAAAACAAAAAATTAGTGTTTAGATTGAAAACTAGGTGGCGTTCAGAAAAGAAAAATAGAATTACGGTTTGGATTCAAATATTGTATGCATTCCATTAAGAAAAAAATAGGATTAGGGGTTTGATTGAAAAATAGAATACATTACTATAAGGAAACATAGGATAAGGTTTTGAATGAAAATAGAAGACATTACTATAACAAAATATAGGATTAGTTTTTTGATTAAAAAATAGTAGACATTCCAAAAATAACACAAAGGATTGGGGTTTTGATTAAAATATAATGGGCATGCCAAAAAGAAAATATAGCTTTAGGGATTCGATTGAAAAATAAGAGACGTTACTATAAGAAATTGTTGAGTGCATTTCATATATATAATTTTATACCCTTTCCATGTATTTATCTTGTCTTTAAGTGTTTATTTATTATGGTTCGGTGTTACTATGGATATTACTGTGTATTTGTGTGGGAAAAACAGAGTTCATGTGCAAAAAGAGCGTGATACATCGCATTCATCGTATGAAAAGATATGAAATTACAGTGTTCTCAGGCCAGACACCATCTCCGCATTGAGTACTATAGTATTTTACTATTTCAAATAACCGTAGCACAAGTTTGGAGAACACACATGGTTTGTGTGCTCCCAACACAATTGTGCTATGAGGTGAAGCATGGCCATGTCTGTGCTGGAATTCTATGATTCAATTGTTTAGACATTCCAGTGATAATCAGAGGGAGTGGCACAATAGTGCGCAGGTTGTGTCATGTCCAAAAAGATCTTTTTAAGTCAGATCTAAGGCATCTTTTCTTCATCTTTTCCTTCTCGTTCTTGGGGGGCAGCTGCCAAGCTCTTCCCATTCACTTTTCTGGTGCCGGAGTGGAGCTACAGTGCAAGATCACGAGGTGGAGCTAAGTTGGCGGAACTTCAGTGAAGCATCGTCGGTGTGGTTGAGAAGCAAAGAGGTACGTCTTTCATGACTTAGTTACCTTTTGTTTTCTTTAATCTTTTATGGATTTGTAATGCTATGAGGGTCTTACCACTCTCTAGTGCCCTGGATCTATGAACTTGGATGCTTATATGTTATGTTCATTTACTTACTTTTAATATGTCTATAGAGTTATATTGGTTTCCTGTTTTTAATCATGTATTTGAATAATTTGATGTGTTTGATTTGCACAGTTGCTTACGTAAAACTTGGTGTATCTGGATTACCATAGTTGTACTTGCCTTGTGTGATTGCAAAACTTGATATGTATGAAACCTATAGCTACCCTAGCAAAACTTGGTGTATTTGAGAACAATAGATGCAACATTGCTCTTAAGCACACACAAGAACCTTATTATGTATCTAGTAGGTATTAGAAGTAAGTCTATTGCATATTTCTCCAAGGGATTAGTCAGGGGCACTGATCTATCTCTATGTATCTCACCTAGTTCCATTCCAGCCCTTACATGTCATCTTTCCCCCCTTTAGGATCTAGTTGCAACCCTTTTTACCAACCATTGTTGATCGGTTAGACATTAGAAGATCAATTAGTACTTTGAGTCCAATCCCTGTGGTTCGGCAACCCTACCCCTCACGGGGTACCACTGTATTACTTATTTCTGACCCGTGCATTTGGGAAGAACACATCAAGTTTTTGGCACCGTTGACGGGGACTCGCAACTCTTAGGAACGTCAAGTTTTTTTGTAATACCCACTACTTTTTTTTTTAATTAATACCCTAATCATACTTTTTTATGAAATTTCCCCGATTTTTTGGGAATATATGCTATTCTCGAATCAAAACTCTAATCTTATGTTATCTTATGGTAATGTTTTGATTTAAAACATAGTATTATGGTTTTTGTTTGGAATGTCTCACATTTTTAATCATAACAGTAATCTTAGGTTTTCTTTTCGTGACGCCTCCTTTTTCTTAAAAAAAAAATCCTAATCCCATGTTTTTTTTTGGAATATCTTCTATCTTTCAATCAAAACCCGAATTCTATATCTTTATTTTTTAATGTCTACTATTTTAACATGATAACCCTAATCCTATGTTTTTTCTTTTAGTTGTCTCCTATTTTTTAATCAAAATCCTAATCATATATTTTCTTTTTGGAATGTCTACTATTTTTTTAATCAAAACGCTAATCCTATGTTTTTTTTTGGGAATATCTGCTATTTTTTAATCAAAACCCTAATCCTATAATTTCTTTTGGGAATACCTCCTATTTTTGAATCAAAACCCTATTCCTATGTTTTCTTTTTTGAATGGCTCCTATTTTGAATCAAAAAAATAATCGTATGTTTTCTGTTTGTAATGTCTCATATTTTATAATCAAAATCCTAATCCTAAGGTTTTTGTTGAGTGCCTCCTTTTTTTAATCAAATCCCTAATCTTATTGTTTCTTTTAGGAATGTATGCTATTTTTGAATTAAAACACTAATTCTATGTTTTCTTTTTAAAATATAACCTATTTTTCTGTTTTTAAAGAAAATCCTAGTCCTATGTTTTGTTATAGTAGTTTCTCCTATTTTCAATCAAAACACTAATCCTATATTTTTTTTTTTGAGGAATGGCTGCTATATTTGAATCAAAATCTTAAACCTATGTTTTCTTTTCAGAATGTCTCATATATTCCAAACAAAACCTTAAAGCTATGTTTTCTTTTCTTGATGTCTCCTATTAAAAATTTTTTATTTAAAACTTTAACCTATGATTTGTTTTAAGAATGCCTCCTATTTTTTCAATTTTGAATCAAAATCATAACCTTTGTTTTCATTGTAGAATGTCTCCTATTAGTCAATCAAATCGCTAACCTATGTTTTCTCTTAGGAATGTCTGCTATTTTTTTAAATCAAAACCATAATGCTATGTTTTCTTTTTCGAATGCCTCCTATTTTTTTAATCAAAGCCCCTAATCTTATATTTTCTTTTCAAAATGTCTCCTATCTTTGAATACCGTAATCCCTATGTTTTTTTCGAAATGTCTCTTATTTTTTTCAATCAAAACCCCGAATCCTATGTTTTTTTACTGTAATTTCTCCTTCATTCAATCAAAATAACAATCCTATGTTTTTCTTTTTTCTTAATGTCTCCTATTTATTAGTTTTGCCCCACATGGGATTAGTGTTTTTGCCCCAAAAAAAGGAAACATTACTATAGGGAAAACATGGGATTAATGTTTTTGCTTTCAAAAAGTAGTAGACATTCTGAAAAAAAAAAAGATAGTTTTATAGTTTTTTTAAAAAAATTAAGACATTTCGAAAAAAAATTGTAGAATTACGTTTTTGATTGAAAAATAAGAGACATTACTATAAGAAATTATAGGATTAGGGTTACGATTAAAACCTAAAAAATAAGGGACGTTTACGAAAGAAAAGATAGGATTATGGTTTTGATTCAAAAATTGGAGCCATTCAGAAAAAAAACCATAGGTTTACAGTTTTGATTTAAAAATAGAGACATTATGAAAAGAAAACATAGGATTATTGTTTTGATTAATGAATATGAGATATTTTAAAAAGAAAATGTACTATTGTAGTTTTGATTCAAAAAAAGTACACGTTGCAAAAAAAAAATCTTGGGATTATTGTTTTGATTTATAATATAGTAGGCATTCTGAAAAGAAAATACAGGATTATTGTTTTAATTGAAAAATATGATAAATTTTAAAAATAAAACAGAAGATTAGAGTTTTGATTGAAAAATTCAAGACATTACTATAAGAAAACATAGGATTAAGGTTTTGATTCAATAATAGCAGACATTCTTAACATAAGAAAAGGATTAGTATTTTGATTCAAAAATAGGAGACATTCCGAAAAGAACACAAAGGTTTAGGGTTTTGATTTAAAACTAAAAAAAAGAACACATTCTGAAAAGAAAACATAGGATTAGGGTTTTCCTTGAAAGATAGGAATGATACGCCTCTTGCATATCTACAAGTACACGGGTCTTATGAAGTAGTAAAGTGTACTCGATGGATCAGATAATCGAATCCACAATGACTAGAATAGCTCTTGATAATTTGTTTTTCTTAATAACTAGCTAGTTTAAAGATTAGAGATGATGTATTTCACACTACTAAAGAATAAAAGAAGAAAAGAGAAGAGAATAGGTAGGGTTTAGGGTTAAAGAAAAATGATGGAAATGATGGTGCCCCAGATTAATTCTCTTGACAAATACAATGATTAGGCAATGATTCAAGAGCTTCCTCTTTTACCACAGTAAACACCTATGGAGAGTTTGCAAATGTATGTCCCCACTAAATGTCGTAAAGCGCACTCAACCTCTTCCCTAATGTGTATCCTAGCTAGACAAGAAAATATTACCTTCTAGACAGCAAAGCAATCTAGGGTTGAATTGCAACTTAAAATGCAAAGAAAACTTAATGAGGAAACTAGCAATGAATAATTAATGCTCACACGGCTAATGGCAATCCCTACATTAAGCTAGCAGCAAACAAGCATCAAGGCAAACAACACATAGAAGTATAACAATAAAAAGAAAAGGGATATCACAAGAAAACAAAAAAATCAATATCACTAAAATCAAAGCATTAAAAATCAAGATTCAAAATCTGATGTACTGAACGGTGGCTAGCCCCTCATATATTTACGATCAAGCATAGCAAAACAAGTAGAGAAATAAAGATTGTCAATTAAAATTCCTTCTTGCTTCACAATCGCATTGAAAAAAGCTTGACAATGGTCAACACCGATGATCCTTTGTTTCGATGCGTATTTTCCCTCCAGATATCACCCTAGATGGTGCTCTCCATTGCCCTAGCCACACATCCAAAGATAAAAGAAGAACTCCATTGAAATATAATTTTAGTTTTTAAATAACCTTTTTCGGATAGAAGCATGCCCATGCTGATGACAGTGCAGATGACCATGCTCAACTCCAGATCCTAGGAAATAGTTTTGGCACGATTCCTATAAAACACACGCTGGTAAGCACACTTGTGCTTACCAATTGTGCTAATAGAGCATAAGGGTGCTAGGAGCACTTGTGACCCTACTGAGTTTTTGATGATTTTCCAGTAAAACATAAGGGGGTAAGCCCGGCCATGCTTACCAACCATGCTCCCACAGCACGGGGGCACTAGGGTTAGTGAAAACCATGCTTCCAGTTCTGTTCAGACGCCCGTAAATCACACATGGCTTAGCATGCATGGTAGTGCTTTCGACCATGCTTCCATGTATGGGTACTTTTGATTCTGCGTGTCCTGAAAGTTGTATTCCAACGTAGTTTTGCATCAAAATTCATCTCTAATCATGCCTTCTAGTAAGAAACCTAATTAACTATACAGATTAGCTAACATACCTCAAAGAGAAATGGTTTATGATAAAAAATGCTAAAAGAAATATGCGATTAGGTTTTTGATTTGAAAACAGCAGATATTCCGAAAAGAAAACATAGGATAGAGGTTTTGATTAAAAAATAGAAGTAATTCCAAAAGAAAAATATAAGATTAGGGTTTTGATTGATAAATATGAGACATTATGAAAAGATAACAGAAAATTATTTTTTTGATTCAAAAATAGCAGACATTCCCAAAATACAACATAAGATTAGGGTGTTGATTAAAAAATAAGAGGCATTCTAGAAAAAAAAATTAGAATTATTTTTTAAATTAAAAAAATGAGACATTACAAAAAAAACATAAGATTATTGTTTTAATTCAAAAATGGCTGAATTCCCAAAAGAAAATATTAGATTAGTGTTCTTAATAAAAAATAATAGGCATTCCAAAATGAAAACATAGGATTAGATTTTTTATTCAAAATAGGAGACATTTCAAAACGAAAACATACGCAGGGATTCCCAAAGTGAAAGATAGGACTAGGGTTTTGATATAAAAAAAGACATTGTGAAAAGAAAAGAAAGGATTAGGGTTTTGATTCAATGCTGAAAAATAGGACACATTCTGAAAAGGAAATATATGATTACGGTCTTGATTCAAAAATAGCAGACATTCTAAAAAAAAATAAATTATTAGTTTTTTTTATAGGAAAATAGGAGACATTCATATTAGAAAACATAGAATTTGAGTTTTGATTGAAAAATAAGAGACATTACTGTAAGAAAATATATGATTAAGATTTTGAATTACAAATAGGAGACATTAGTATAAGAAAACATAGGATTTGTTTTTCAAAAATAGGAGACATTCCGAAAAGAAAACCAACGATTAGAGTTTTTGATTGAAAAATATGAGATATTCTGAAAAGAAAACATATGTTTAGGGTTTTGATTAAAAAATATGAGGCATTGCTATAAAGAAACATAGGACTACTGCTTTGATTAAAAACCAAAAAATAGGGGGCATTCCAAAAGAAAACATAGGTTTAATTTTTTATTAAAAAATAGCATGCATTCCCAAAAGAAAATATAGGACTAGGGTTTTGATTAAAAATTAGGAGGCATTAAAAAAAACTTATGATTCAGGTTTTGACTAAAAAATATGAGACATTTTGAAAAAGAACATACGAGTTATCGTTTTGATTCAAAAATAGCAAACATTCACGTAAGAAAACATATGATTAAGGTTTTGATTCAAAAATAGGAGCCATTATGAAAACAATCAAGCTTTTAATTGAAAAATAACGGATTAGTGTTTTGATTAAAAATATGAGACATTTCGAAATGAAAACATAGGATTAAGGTTTTAATTTCAAAATAGGAGACATTCTAAAAAGAAACATATTATTAGGATTTTTATTCAAAAATAGGAGATATTCCTAAAAGATCACATACAATTATGGGTTTTATTGAAAAATATTAGACATTCAAAAAGGAAACAATAGGAAAAGAAAACATAGGATTAGGGTTTCGATTAAAAACAAAAAATTGGGGATATTTCAAAAATAAACCATAGGTTTAGAGTTTTGATTGATATTCCCTAAAGGAAAAGTAGGATTAGGGTTTTGATTAAAAAATATGAGCCACTCCCATAAAAAAAACCATAGGAATAGGGTTTTGATTGAAACCTACGAGGCATTCCAAAAAAAAACATCGGATTAGGGTATTGATTAAAAAATATGAGACATTATGAAAAAAAATTATCATTGTTTTGATTCAAAAATAGTAGACATTCACAGAAGAAAACATAAGATTAGGGTTTTAGTTTAAAAAATAGAAGCCATTATGAAAATAAAACATAGTATTATGGTTTTGATTAAAAAATTGGATATGTTCTAAAAATATATAGGGTTAGTGTTTTGATTAAAAAAAAATATGAGATAGTATAAAAAAGTAAACATACGATTATCATTTTGATTCAAAAATAAGAGACATTCCCAAAAGATAACATAAGACTAGGGTTTTGATTTAAAAATAGGATTAGGGTTTCTTAATATCTACTATTTTTGAATCAAAACCCTAATCTTATCTTTTTCTTATAATAATGTCTCCTATTTTTCAATCAATACCGAAATCCTATGATTTTCTTTTCGAAATGTCTACTATTTTTGAATCAACACACTAATCCTATATTTTCTTTTTTGAATGTCTGCTATTTTTAATCAAAACACTAATCCCATTTTTGTTTTTGGGAATGCCTCCCATTTTTGAATCAAAACACTAATCATATGTTTTTTTTTCGGAATGCCTCCTATTTTTGACTCAAAACAGTAATCGTATTTCTTTTTAATGTCTCATTTTTTTAATTAAAACCCTAATACAAAATTTTTTTTGGAATTCCTCATATTTTTTAATCAAAACCCTAATCTTATGGTTTTTGATTAATGTCTGCTATTTTGAATCAAAATCTAATCCTATGTTTTCTTATAGTAATTATCTCCTAATTTTCAATCAAAACACTAATCCTATGTTTTCTTATAGTAATGCCTACTATTTTTCAATCAAAACCCTAATCCAATCTTTTCTTTTGGAAATGTCCCATATTTTTTTTAATCAAAATCCAAATCGTATGTTTATGTTTCAGAAAGTATACTATTTTTAAATCAAAACCCTGATCCTATGATTTATTAATGTTATGTCCTATTTTTCAATCAAAACCATAATCCTATGTTTTATTTTCCGAATGCCAACTATCTTTCAATCAAAACCCTAATCCTATGTTTTCTTTTTGGAATGTGTCCTATCTTTCAATCCAAAATAGAATCCTATGTTTTCTTTTTTTAATATCTCCTATCTCTCAGTTTTGAATCAAAGCCCTAACATAGGTTTTCTTTTCGGAATGTCTCTTCATTTTCAATCATAAACTTAACCCTTTCTTTTAATTTACAATGTCTGCTATTTTTGAATGAAACCCCTAATCCTACGATTTCTTTCCAGAATGTGACTCTATTTTGAATCAAAACCCTAAGCATTTGTTTTCTTTTCACAATGTCTCATATTTTTAAATCAAAACCCAAATCCTATCTTTTGTTGTGTTAATGTCTGCTAATTTTTAATTAAAACACAAATTCTATATTTTCTATTCGGAATGTCTCATATTTTTCAATCAAAAGACTAATCTTATGTTTTCTTTTCGGAATGTCTACTATTTTTGAATCAAAACCATAATCCTATGTTTTCTTATAGTAACGTCTACTATTTTTGAATCAAAAATCTAAGGCTACGTTTTCTTTTGGAATGCTACTATAGTTGAATCAAACCAATAATTCTATGTTCTCTTTTTCTAAATGTCTCTTATCTTTCAATCAAAAACGAATCCTATGTTTTCTTTTTCATAATGTCTGTTATTTATCCATTTTTAATTAAAACTCAATTTTTCAATCAAAACATGAATCTTATGTGGGAATGTCCCTTGTTTTTCAATCAAAATATAATCTTTTCTTTTCTTTTTGTAATGTCAGCTATTTTCAAAATGTCACATTTTTTTAAATAAAAACCGTAATCCTATCTTTTGTTTTGGAAATCTCTATTAAATTTTAATCAAAACCCTAATCTTATAATTTTTTTTAGTAATGCATCCTATTTTGTAAAAAAAAAAATCCAATCCAATGTTTTCTTTTCGGAATGTCTCCAATCTTTCAATCAAAATCCAAATCCTATATTTTCTTTTCTTAATGTCTACTCTTCTTAAATCAAAACTCTAATCTTATTTTTCATTTTGGAATGTCTCCTACTTTTCAATTAAAACAATAATCCTATGTTTTTCTTTTCGTAATGTGTCATATTTTTCAATCCAAACCGTAATCCTATGTTTTTCTTTTCCCAATGGCTCCTATTTTTGAATCAAAATTTTAATCCTAAGTTTTCATTCTGAAATGTCATATTTTTCAATCAAACCCTTAATACTATGTTTACTTTTCTGAATGTCTACTATTTTCGTAATGTTTTGTTTTTAGAATGTCTTCTATTTATTAGTTTTGAATCAAAATCCTAATCTATGTTTTCTTTTTGGAATGGCTTCTATTTTAGTCAAAAACCTAATAGTTTCTTTTCTTTTCCGAATGTCTGTTATTAGTTGAATCAAAAACACTAATCCCTATCTTTTTTCTTTTTCCTAATGTTTCCTATTATATTGTTTTGGAATCAAAAACCGTAATCTTTTTTATTTCTGGGAATGCATCATAATAAAAACCCTAATCCTATCTTTTTGTTTTGGGAATCTCTACATATGCTTTTCTTTTTCTGTAATGCCTCCTGCATGTTTTAGAAAAATCCTAATCATACGTTTCCTTTTCTGAATGCCTAATATTTTTTAATCAAAACTCTAATATTATCATTTCTTTTTGGAATGTGTACTATTTTAGAATCAAAACAATAATCTTATGTTTTATTTTCATATTATCTCTTATATTTTTAGTTAAAACCCGAATGCTAAGTTCTTTTTGGAATGCGTCCTATTTTATAATACAAACCCTAATTTTATGTGGAAAATGACTGCAATTTTTTAATCAAAACAATAGTTCTATGTTTTCTTTATATAATGTCTCATACTTTTCAATCAAACCTTTAATACTATGTTTTATTTTCGAAATGGCTCCTATTATTAAATCAAAATAGTAGTTCAATGTTTTCTTTTTGGAATGTTTGCTATTTTTGAATAAAAATACTAAACCTATGATTTCTTTTGGAAATGCCCCTATTTTTCTTTTTTAATCAAAACCCCAATCCTATGTTTTCGTATAGTAATATCTGCAATTTTGCAATCAATAACGAAAACCTATGTATTCTTTTCGGAATGGCTCATATTTTTCAATCAAACCCCTAAGAGTATGTTTTTTTAGAACATCTACTTTTTTGTAAAAAATTCTAAATCTATGTTTACTTTTCAAAATATCTACTATTTTTTAATCAAAACCCTAATCCTATGTTTTCTTATAGTAATGTCCCCTATTTTTCTATCAAAAACTCGTAATCCCTATAGTTTCATGAAAGTCCTCATTTTTAGTCAAAAGACCCTAATTGTCTTTTTCGTAATGTCTGATATTTTAATTGAAAACCTAACCCCTATGTTTTCTTTTTAAAAGGTGTCCTATTTTTCAATTTTGAGTCAAAACCCCAATTCTTTGTTTTCTTACTGGAATGTCTCATAATGAAAACCCTAATCATATCTTTTGTTTCAGAACTGAAAAAGAAGACATTTCTAAAGAAAACATAGGTTTAAGGTTTAGTGTTTTGATTTAAAAAAATGAGAAATTCCAAAAAGAAAATAGTGGATTTGGGTTTTGATTCAAAACTAAAAAAAACTAATCCGATGTTTCCTTTTAGTAATGTATACTATTAATCATAACCTAATCCTGTGTTTTCTTTTCAGAATGTCTTCTATTTTTATCAAAACACCAATCCTTTGTTTTCTTATAGTAATGTATACTATTAATCATAAAAAACACTAATCCTATGTTTCTTAAAGTAATGTCCCGTATTTTTTAATTAAGAACCTAATCATATGCTTTTTTCATAATGCCTACTATATTTGAATCAAACAACTAATTCTAAGTTTTTCTTGTCGGAATGTCTACTATTATTGTTTTGATTAAAACAATAAGATTAGGATAGGAGACGTTATTATTTTTGAATCAAAACCCTAATCCTATGGTTTCTTATAGTAATGTCTCCTATTTTTCATTCAAAACCCTAACCATATGTTTTCTTATATTAATGTCTTCTTTTTTGAAAATGTCTCCATATATTTTAATCAAAAATCTAATCCTATGTTTTCTTTCGAATCGCTTTCTATGTCAGTTTTGATTGAAAAACCCAGAAACCTTTGAATCAAAACCCCTAAATTATTTCTTTTCTTTTCGCAATGTCTACTTTTTTTGAATAAAAACCATACTCCTATGTTTTCTTACAATAATATCTCCTATTTTTCAATCAAAACTCTAATCCTATGTCTCAGAAGGCTTCCAATTTTTTAATCAAAACGATAATCCTATGTTTACTTTACTCAATGTATCCTATCTTTCAGTCAAGAAACTAATACTACGCATTCTTTTGTTCATATGTTTTATTTATTAGTTTTGATTCAAAACCATAACCCACTAATCCTTTGATTTCTTTTCAGAATAGCTCACATTTTTCAATCAAAAATTTCAATCTTTCTTTCTCGTTAGAATGTTCGCTATTTTTAAACAAAGCACTAATCCTTTGTTTTCCTTTCTGAATGTATGTTATTTTTATCAAAAATTTTAATGGATGTAGTAATGTCCCCTATTTTTGGTTTTTAAACCTTTGTTTCTCTTTATCCTAATGTCTCCAATTTTTTCAATCAAAAAAATAATCCTATGTTTACTTTTCGGAATGTCAACTTTTTATTTAAAACACTAATCCTATGTTTGATTTTCGGAATTTCTCATATTTGTCAATCAAAACCATAATCCCATGTGAATGCCTACTATATTTCAAATAAAAAGCCCCTAATCCCTAGTGTGTTCTTTTCGGAATGTCTACTAATTTTTAATCAAAACCCAAATCCTATGTTTTCTTATAGTAATGTCTCCTATTTTTCAATCAAAACCCTAATTCTATATTTTCTTTTCTAAATGAATACTATATTTGAATCAAAACCAGAATCCAATGTTTTCCTTTGTAGCGTTTTCCTATTTTGCAAATGTTAATCCTATGTCTTAATATCTCATATTTATAAGTTTTCAAAAGATAACATAGGGTAGCATTTTTTATTCAAAACTGATAATCGCATGTTTTGCTTTTGTAATGTCTTTGATGTTTTATTTTCATATTGCCTCCTATTTTTAATTAAAATCCTAATCCTTTGATTTATTTTCGGAATGCCTCATATCAGTTTTGAGTCAAAACCCTAATTCTTTGTTTTCTTACTGGAATGTCTCATTTTTTTTTAATGAAAACCCTAATCATATCTTTTGTTTCAGAACTGAAAAAGAAGACATTTCTAAAGAAAACATAGGATTAAGGTTTAGTGTTTTGATTTAAAAAAATGAGAAATTCCGAAAAGAAAATAGTGGATTTGGGTTTTGATTCAAAACTAAAAAAAACTAATCCGGTGTTTCCTTTTAGTAATGTATACTATTATTCATAACCTAACTCTCCGTATTTCTTTTTCGTAACGTCTTCTATTTATCAAAGCACCAATCCTTTGTTTTTCTTTATGTAATGTGTACATTATTAATCATAAAAAATACTAATCCTATGTTTCTTAAAGTAATGTCCCTGTATTTTTTAATTAAAAACCTAATCATATGGTTTTTTCAAAATGCCTACTATATTTGAATCAAAAACACTAATTCCTAAGTTTTTCTTGTCGGAATGTCTCACTATTATTGTTTTGATTAAAACAATAAGATTAGATAGAGACGCATTATTTTTTAATCAAAACCTAATCCTATGGTTCTTATAGTAATGTCTCCTACTTTTCATTCAAAACCCTAACCATATGTTTTGTTATAGTAATGTCTGCTATTTTTTAATCAAAACCCTTCTATGTTTTCTTTTGGAAATGTCTCCAATATTTTAATCAAAAATCTAATCCTATGTTTCTTTTTCGAATGTTTCCTATTTTTTCGGGTCTATTGAAAAACCGAGAACCTTTGAATCAAAACCCTAATTATTTCTTTTCTTTTCGCAATGTCTACTTTTTTTGAATAAAAACCATACTCCTATGTTTTCTTACAATAATATCTCCTATTTTCAATCAAAACTCTAATCCTATGTTTTTTTCTCAGAAGGCTTCCAATTTTTTAATCAAAACGATAATCCTATGTTTCCTTTACGCAATGTATCCTATCTTTCAGTCAAGAAAATAATACTACGCATTCTTTTGTTCATATGTTTTATTTATTAGTTTTGATTCAAAACCATAACCCACTAATCCTTTGATTTCTTTTCAGAATAGCTCACATTTTTCAATCAAAAATTTAATCCTTTCTTTTCTGTTAGGAATGTCTGCTATTTTTTAAACAAAGCACTAATCCTTTGTTTTCCTTTCGGAATGTATGTTATTTTTTATCAAAATTTTAATGGTATGTTTTTTTTTTTGTAAATGTCCCCTATTTTTTGGTTTTTAAACCTTTGTTTTCTTATCCTAATGTCTCCAATATTTTAAATCAAAAAATTAATCCTATGTTTACTTTTCGGAATGTCAACTTTTTTTTATTTAAAACACTAATCCTATGTTTGATTTTAATAATTTCTCAAATTTGTTAATCAAAACCATAATCCTATGTTTTCTTTTGGAATGCCTACTATATTTCAATAAAAGCCCTAATCCTATGTGTTCTTTTCGGAATGTCTACTAATTTTTAATCAAAACCCAAATCCTATGTTTTCTTATAGTAATGTCTCCTATTTTTCAATCAAAACCCTAATTCTATATTTTCTTTTCTAAATGAATACTATATTTGAATCAAAACCGTAATCCAATGTTTTCCTTTTGTAGCGTTTCCTATTTTGCAAAGCTAATCCTATGTTTTTTTTCTTAATATCTCATATTTATAAGTTTTCAAAAGATAACATAGGGTAGCGTTTTTTATTCAAAACTGATAATCGCATGTTTTCCTTTTGTAATGTCTTTGATGTTTTATTTTCATATTGCCTCCTATTTTTAATTAAAATCCTAATCCTTTGATTTATTTTCGGAATGCCTCATATTTTTTTTATCAAAACATTAATCTTATGTTATCTTTTTGGAATGCCTGCTATTTTTGAATCAAAACAATAATCGTATGTTTTCTTTTGGAAATGTCCCCTATTTTTTGTTTTTTAATCGAAATCCTAATCAAATGTTATCTAATAGTAATGCCTCCTACTTTTAAATCAAACAATTAATCCTATGTTTGTTTTTCTAATGTCTCATATTTTTCATTCAAAATGCTAATCTTATGTTTAATTTTGGGAATGTCTGCTATGAATCATAATAGTGTGTGTTTTCTTTTCATATGTCTCTATATTATTAAATCAAACCCTTATGCGGATTACTTCCCCATAATCAAAACACTAATCTTATGTTTTCTTTGTGAAATTTGCTGATTTTTTAATCAAAATAATAATCCTATGTTTTATTTTTGTAATGTCTCATATTTTTAAATCAAAATCCTAATCCTATGCTTTCTTTTAGGAACGCCCACTTTATTTTAATGGAATTCAATGTGAATTTTTGTTGCATTAGATAATTATTCAGTGAAGCACAAAAACATGACAGGAAAAGCTCATAAAGCTTGTGTGTTTCTATTCAAACATAAAGAAGAGAAAGGAACCAGGAATTTAATCAGGTGCAGAGTAAGAGGCAGAGATCTTGTATTTGGATTTTGGTTGAGTTAGATAATGATTCTTTTAATGGAAAAATTCTAAAATTTCTGCTTTCTTCTCTAGAGATGAATTATAGTTCATTATTTGGTATTATGATATGTTTTCTTATGTTATTGTAGGAACTAAACATAGGAATAGTGTTTTAAATAAAAACAATCGGCATATTCCAAAATATAGATTAGATTTTTGGTTGAAAATATGAGACATTATGAAAATAAAACATATTATTATTATTTTTTTTTAGCAAATAGCAGACATTCCCAAATCAAAACTAAAGATTATGGTTTTGATTATAAAATATGAGGCATTCCTACAGAAAAGCTTAGAATTAGGGTTTTGATTAAAAAATATTAAGAATTATGAAAATAAAACATACAATTATTATTTTGATTCAAAAATAGCAGATATTCCAAAAAAATACATAAGATTAGGGTTTTGATTCAGAAAGAAGAGGCATTCCGAAAAGAAAACTTAAATTACGATTTTGATGGAAAATTATGAGACATTATGAAAAGTAAATAAAGGATTTGTGTTTTAATTGGAAAAATATAAGGCATTACAATAAGAAATCATAGGATTAGGGTTTTTATTAAAATCTAAAAAATAGGGGACATTTACAAAAGCAAATAAAATAAAAGATTATTGCTTTGATTTAGAAAGATACAAAATTCTCAAAAGAAAACATATGATTATCATTTTGATTCAAAAATAGGACGTACTTTGAAAAGAAAGTATAGGATTAGGAATTTTAATAAAAAAATAGTAGGCATTATGAGAAGAAAACATAGGATACAGTACAAAAAGAAAACATATGATTATCAGTTTTGAATCAAAAAAACCCTAACTAATGATTTTGTTTCAAAATTATAAATAGGAGACATTAAGAAAAGAAAATATAGGATTAGTGTTTTCATTGAATGATAGGAGACATTCCGAAAAGAAAACATAAGATTGGGAGTTTGATTCAAAAATAGGAGGCATTAAGAAAATAAAACAAAGGATAAGTGTTTTGATTGAAAAATATGAGACATTTGGAAAAGAAAACATAGGATCAAGGTTTTGATTGAAAATATGTGATAGTAGATAATAAAACATAGGATTAGGGTTTGATTAAAAATAAAATAGTGGACATTTAAAAAGAAACACATAGGATTAGGGTTTTGATTCAAAAATTGAAGTCATTCCAAAAAGAAAAACATAAGATTAGAGTTTTGTTTCAAAAATAGTAGACATTCTGAAAAGAAAAGAAATGATTAGCTGAGATTACTATAATCTCATTACAGAATAGTGAGACATTGCGAAAAGAAAAACATAAAATTTAGGGGCTTTGATTAGTGAGAAGCTAATTCCAAAAGAAAAACATAGGATTAAAGTTTTGATTCAAAATAGTAGGCATTCCTAAAAGAAAATATATGATTAAGTTTTTTATTCAAAAATAGGACACATTACTATAAGAAAACATAGGACGGGGGTTTTGATTAAAAACTGAAAAATAGGGGCCATTTCCAAAAGGAAATATAGGATTAGGGTTTTGATTGAAAAATAGGAGAAATTACTATAAGAAATCATTGGAATGGATTTTTGATTAAAAACCAAAAAATAGAAGACATTTAAAATCAAAGCCCTAATCTGTGTTTTCAAAACTGATAATCATATGTCTTCTTTGGGAATGTCTACTAATCAGAAACAATAATCCTATGTTTTTCTTTTTCATAATGTCTCATATATTTCAATTGAAAACATAATGCTATGATGAATGTGTCCCTATTTTTAAGTTTTTGAACCAGAAACCTTTAGTCCTATGTTTTTCTTTTCGTAATACATCCTATTTTTAATCAAAACCCTAATATGATATTTTCTTTTGAGAATGACTTCTATTTTTGAATCAAATAAAAATAATAATCATGTGTAATGTCTCATGTATCAATCCTCCTATTTTTAAATCAAAAACCGAATCATGTGTTCTCATTTTGGAATGTCCGTAATTTTTGTATCAAAACAATAATCATATGTTTTCTCTTTGTAATGTCTCATATCAATCGAAACCCTACTCCTATGTTTTATTTTGAGAATGTCTGTTATTTTAGAATCAAAACCTTAATCTTATGTTTTTGGCCTTCTTGGAATGCCTACTATGTTGAATCAAAAACCCTGGATCCTATGTTATTTTCAGAATGCCTGCTGTCTTTCAATTAGAAACCGAATCCTATATTTTCTAATGTCTATAATCATCAGTTTTGAATGTAAACCAAAGCTGTGTGTCAGAATGCTATTTTTCAATACTCTATTCCTTTCTTTCCTTCCAAAATGTCTACTATAATCAAAACCCAAATCCTATGTAATGTGTCACTATTTTTCAATTTTGAATTAAAACCCAAAATCATTTATCGTGAATGTCTCAATTTTTCGAATCAAAACACTAAATCCAATATTTTGTTTTGGGAATCTCTGTTAATTCTTTAAACAAAACTCAAATCAATTTTTCTTGTCATAATGGCTCCTATTTTTGTATAGTAAAATCATAATCCTACATTTTCTTTGATGCCAATTATTTTTAATCAAAATGCGAACCTTAGTGTTTTCTTTTTGGAGTTTCTACTATTTTTAATTTAAAATAATAATCGTACGATTTCTTTTTCTAATATCACATATTTTTTAATAAAACCCTAATCCTAAGTTTTTTTTGGGTATACCTCCTATTTATTATTCATATCCTTAATCTTATGTTTTCTTATGGGAATGTCTGCTATTTTTTACTCAAAACAATAATCCTATATTTTATTTTCGTAATGTCTCATATTTTTCAATCGAAACCCTAATCCCATGTTTTGTTTTCGGAATAGCTCCTAATTTTTAATCAAAACAATTTGATTAAGAGTAGGAGCTATTCAAGCTCAAAACATGGAATTAGGGTTCGATTGAAAATGTAAGGACATTCTGAAAATAATGTATTGTTTTGAGTAAAAATAGGACAATGGCATAAGAAAACATACAATTAAGGATATGAATAATAAATGGAGAACTATGCTGGATGAGACACAATAAAAATATGTGGGCATATTAAGCATGACCAACCCCAAATTAAAAAATAATGAAAACTCAAGCATGGATACATTTATTAAAAATAATTGCCGATCTGAAAAATAACAAGGATGGGTTTATACAAAATCAACCGTATGAAAAATGGTTATTTTAAAAGTATGAAGACCCAAAATAAATATTGGTTCGTCACCGTTCGAAAAGTGATTCAAAAAGACAAATGATTTTGATTTTATTCAAAGGTGTATGTTTACATTAAAAACATGGGATTTGGTTTGTTAAAAATAGTGGTTGCGAATGGAGAAAGAAAAGGAATAATTTGAAATAAGACGTCAACAAAAATGTGCACGTTTCGGACCCATTCAAGCGATCGTCAAGACGTTGAAAATATGGTGGTCGAGCGACCGAACGTCTGAAAGCAATGGGGTCGGTGAAATGTGTATTCAGAATAAAAGAGACAGCTGTTTTGATCTAAAATGAACATGCAAATAAACTATGGGGCTGGGGGCTGATTAATATGGACATTACAAGAAAACTTATATGATTATGGACAGAACATTCAAATAATGGTCGGGACTGGTAAATAGGAGAATGACCATGATACGATGAAACACATGATGTTGTTCAAATAAGTCGTCTCAAAGAAATATCATGTTGGGGCACGGTTAAAAATAGGATGTGTAATAACACATGGACACAGTTCAAGCGCAAAAATGAGACACATTCAAAAATCATGTGTATTTTCAGTGTGGTTTGCTATGAAAACATGGGATTGTTGTTCGTTAAAGTGAACGTTCCCAAAAAACATGGTGTGGGTTTGGCGGCTACGGTGAGGCTTTGATTTTGGCTGTCTTCTGACCACGATTGCAATCAAATCCATTATCGTTTTCTTATGTGAACTACTCTGAGTCAGGCAGTCTGTTCAACGGAATGTTCTTCTGGGTTGCCAATCAGAGGCCAGATCTGTTTTTTTGTGTTGATCCTGAGCCACGGTTGAAACCAGTCTGTTTACTGTTTTGAAATAACACTGACGGATCAGGCAGTCTGGCAGATGACTGCGCAGTGAAACTGAATGTTTTCTTTAAGCAATGACAACGTGGTTATGTGATCTCAAAAAGCAGGCGTTTCGAGGTCTGAGCAAGGCTGTGCTTATGTTTTTTCTTTGGAATGACTTCGGATACGAGATCAAGGCAATGCCTGTGTTCTTTTAAATAATCACTATGTTCCCATTTTTAATGTATCTGCTCGTTTTATTATACTACTATCACACATTTTCAATCAAAACCTGATCCTATGTTTTCTTTTCCAAATGTCTCATATTTTCAATCAAAAACACTTATCCTTTGTTTTATTTTCATAATCTTCTATTTTGGCAAACTCCCAATCTTTCTTTTCTACCGAATGCTCTCCTATCATTCAATGAAAACACTAATCCATATTTCCTTCTTAATGTCTATTTATAATTTTGAAAAAAATAAATAATTCAGGCTATTCAACAAATAATCCATATTTTCTTTTTGTCACAACCATACCCTATATTTTTCTTCTCATAATACTACTACTATTTTATTAAAATTCTAATCCCATACTTTCTTTTCAAAGTACGTCCTATTTTTTGAATCAAAATGATAATCATATATTTTCTTTTGAGAATTTTGTATCTTTCTAAATCAAAGCAATAATCTTTTATTTTATTTGCTTTTGTAAATGTCCCCTATTTTTTAGATTTTAATAAAAACCCTAATTATGATTTCTTATTGTAATGCCTTATATTTTCCAATTAAAAACACAAATCCTTTATTTACTTTTCAATAATGTCTCATAATTTTTCCATCAAAACGTAATCTCAAGTTTCTTTCTCGAATGCCTCTCTTCCGAATCAAAACCCTAATCTTATGTATTTTTTTGGAATATCTGCTATTTTTGTAACAAAATAATAATTGTATGTTTTATTTTCATAATTATTAATATTTTTTAATGAAAACCCTAATTCTAAGCTTTCCATAGAATGCCTCATATTTTATAATCAAAACCATAATCTTTAGTTTTGATTTGGGAATGTCTGCTATTGGCTAAAAAACAATAATAATAATATGTTTTATTTTCATAATGTCTCATATTTTCAACAAAAATCCTAATCCTATTTTTTATTTTCGGAATGTCGATTGTTTTTATTTAAAAGTACTATTCCTATGTTTAGTTCTACAATAACATAAGAAACATATCATAATACCAAATAGATTGGTTATAATTTCATCTCTAGAAGAAAGTAGAAATTTTAGAATTTTCCATTAAAGAATCATTATCTAACTCAGCCAAATCCAAATGAATCTGCCTCTTACTACACTTTTGATTAAATTCACAGTTCCTTTCTCTTCTTTATGTTTTGAATAGAAACACACAAGCTTTATGTTTTCATCATATTTTTGCTTCACTGAATAATTATCTAATGCAACAAAAATTCACATTGAATTCCATTAAAATATAGTGGGCGTTCCTAAAAGAAAGCATAGGATTAGGATTTTGATTTAAAAATATGAGACATTACAAAAATAAAACATAGGATTATTATTTTGATTAAAAAATATCAGAAATTCCCAAAAGAAAACATAAGATTAGTGTTTTGATTAAAAAATGGGAAGTAATCCAGATAAGGGTTTGATTTAATAATATGAGACATTGAAAGAAAACACTATTATTTTGATTAAAAAATGATGAACATTCGAAAAATTAAACATAAGATTAGCATTTTAGTGAAAAATATGAGACATTATGAAAAACAAACATGGGATTAATTGACTGATTTAAAGTGAAGGCATAACTATTAGATAACATTTGATTAGGATTTCGATTAAGAAACAAAAATAGGGACATTTCGAAAACATCACGATTATTGTTTTGAATTTAAATAGCGAACATTCAAAAGATAACATAAGATTAATGTTTTGATAAAAAAAATATGAGGCATTCGGAAAATAAATCAAATGATTAGGATTTTAATTAAAAATAGGAGGCAATATGAAAGCCAACATCAAAGACATTAAGGAAAACTGTCGTTATAGGAGTTTTGAATAAAAAGCATACCCTATGTTATCTGTTGAAAACTTATAAATATGAGATATTAAGAAAAAAACATCGATTAGCTTTGCAAAATAGGAAACTCTACAAAGGAAAACATTGGATTCTGGGTTTTGATTCAAATATAGTATTCATTAGAAAAGAAAATATAAATTAAGGTTTGATTGAAAAATAGAAGACATTACTACAATAAAACATAGGATTTGGGTTTTGATTAAAAATTAGTAGACATTCCAAAAAGAACATATAGGATCGGGGTTTTATTGAAATATAGTGGGCATTCAAAGAAAAATAGGATTATGGTTTGATTGACAAATATGAAAAATTCCATCAAACATTGGATTAGTATTTAAATAAAAAAGTTGACATTCGAAAAGTAAACTTGGGGATTATTTTTTTGATTGAAAAATTGGAACGATGGGATCGAGAAACAAAGGTTTAAAACAAAAAATGGGGATATTTACAAAAAAAACATACGATTAAAATTTGAATAAAAAAATAACATACATTCGAGAAGGAAAACAAAGGATTAGTGCTTTGTTTAAAAAATAGCAGAACATTCTAACAGAAAAGAAAGGATTAAATTTTTGATTAAAAAATGTGAGCTATTACGAAAAAAAATCAAAGTTAGTGAGTTACGGTACAAACAATAAATAAAGCTATATAATTAAACAATCAAATGTTCTTGACTAAGGCTCAAGAGATACGATAATAAACATAGATACTCGTTGATAAGTGAAGCCTGGCTTAACAATACATAACTT
>NW_024087827.1:0-2923 GCF_009730915.1 Dioscorea cayenensis subsp. rotundata
CTTCACACATCCTCAAGGTAGCCTTTGCCGGCTATGGCTGTGACACTCTGAGGTGGTTGCTCTTCTTACCGGACCGGTATTTCACTCATCCCATGAGATAGCTCTTTCTCTCATTAGGGTAAAACTAGTATCCGACTTGTGAGAGTAGCTTCATACTTCATAGGTGGTAGCTCTTTCCACCCAACAAGCTCAACTAAACAATAAAAACTATTTTTGTTTTTTCTTTTTATTTCACCATTTTTTTAACAAAAGAAACAACAATAACTAGTCCCTTTAACATCGAACATGATTTTCCAAAAGAGTTTAAAAAGTGAGTAGTGCAACAAGTGTCAATTGGGCAAAAATTCCTACAAATTGAAGCAAAAACTAGAGCATGAAGACATTCAATGTTAAAAATTCTCCTAAACTCAAGAATACAATCATTGCTACTAAGGTGAACCGCCATTGACTATGTGAGCATGTATATCAATCAAAACTAATATAAAAGACATATGTGCACTATGAAACTCCCTCCCACACTTAAGTTGGATATTGTCCCCAATGTACACATGCAAGCTCGCTCATAATGTATATCAATCAATAACAAATGTGGGAGAAGCAATCAAAACAATACTCCCCTATCTCCCAGTGTTGCATTTGATGGAGCTAAGTCCTTGGGAGTGATGTTCCAACGGGTTGTGAAGCACACATGGCCAAGAGCCGAAACACCATTGGCCGTGCCCATAACAAAGTCTCAATTACTATGATGACAAGACCATCTGCACGCATACATGAGGGGTTCAGTAAAGCTCAATAAAACAAAAACAACTCAAGTATATAATAGATAAGGCAATGCATACAACTCAAGATAACAAAATGAAAATAAACTCAGAAGGAAGGTCCTTTCTGAGTATATAAGTCTAAAATAGGAAGTGTAACAAGTAATAGAGATGAAAAACAGAATCAAGTGTCGTTGTCGCAGCCTAGCTCTGCCGTCACTGGTACTCAAAAAGGTACAGTGGGCATAGTGGTGGGATGCGTGAGGGGACTGAGGTCCGCTAATCAATAGCCACTATACCATACTCGAAACGGGCCAACATCTCAAGATACTATGTGATCTCAGATAGCCCGGAGCTCCACGATCTCGGGTCCGAAGCTCACCCACACGACTCTCGAGCCTCCCAATATGATCATGAGCTCGAGGAGGAGTAAAAATGGGTAACGCCACCGTAATATCTCCTATGGTGCAATGGGTGCTCTAGTCCCCGTCTATACAAACTGAGGCCTCGGAATTTGTTGGGGACCCTCCGCTGCATCCCTTTCTCTCCCAGTGTTCTCTTGGGTGGACACAGCTATAATATATGCCCCAGGCCCACATCTGTATACCAACCCCATCATTCGATCGTCTCAAATCCTAGAGAAGCAGGCTTGACCGTCCTCTTAGCACCACGTATAGCATCCATAAAGCCCATCCCCAAGATGAGTCTGGTGACGTAAGGACCAACAAATAATAATCCACTCATCAAACCGCCCTCGTGCCTCAAAAACACTACCACTATGTGCCCCTAAATGAATTGGCATATTATGCGACCATGGAGTATAGATAAAGTAAGTCTCCCGCCTCGCTCAAAACAAAGTGGTTGTCGCCTCGACCGACATAGCACCTCGCCGAGGACCGAGTGCAAATACCGTAGCTCAACCAGATAGGTCGAGTGGCCTTAGACACTCCTGGCTCATACTCGTCCCATATCCACACAAAACCCTGTACGCCTAATGCGGAGTCACTATACCTAGGAAATCAGTCGGCAGATGTCTATACTCCTCTGTACTCGATGCACATGCCATCGTCATAGCTTATACGTAACCAAGAACTCCCTAGGACACTCATGCAGAATAGATGTCTGAATGCTCAGAACTGCATAGCATCCATGGTGTCAACTCTCCTATACGGATGGTCAAACTAAAAAGACGCCAACACCTCTAGTGTCACCGCACAGAAAACTGGCTTACTGATCGTCAATAATTTCCTCTAGCTCCCCACTGCTAGCATCTCATCAATCTCATCGGCTAGTTCGTCACCCCGTTGAATATCTCTCCTCACTCGAGATGCCATATCTGCAAAATTGGACGAGAAAATGATCAACAAGGCTCAGAAAAACTTCATGCAGAATTCCACACAGGCTTGTGGAAATTATCCACGCCCGTGTGGATCTGCGAGGTGTGAGAACAACACGGTTCCACAACAATTCTCCAAAATACAACTCAAAACCACTGTTAAACGTTGTCCAAACATGCATAAACCATTATAATGTGAAAATATGTGCAACTCAAGACTTTTAATCCGCTAAAAATAAGAATTAGCTAAGAAAAGGGGATAAAAAGGGACAGGTGCACGCCCCTGTGCGCTCTCCGGAAAAACCTTACTGCTTCTGCATGCAACCACACGGGTGTGCAGAAAATACCCACCCCCATGTGCCCGACCCACAGGGTTAACCACAGGCCCCTGTGGCTTCTCTGTATAACCGAGAAAAATCGCTAAGTGTTCCAAACGCCCGTGCGGAAATTCCTCATAGGCGTGGACATTCACAGGCTGAACTCACAGGGGTAAGCGCAGACCCCTGATAAGTGTCTAAATGTAGATGTTTTCATGTATATATCGTATTAACTTTGCATGTATTTTATGAGGTTTGATGCCTGTTTTGCGCTTAATCGTCTACTATTTACTTTGTAGGGCATAAGAAAGCCATGGAGAACAAGAAGATATCATTTAGGAGAAAAGAGAAGAAAACATGAATTTCATACTACCCCCATACTACTCAGTATGGGGGTTGTATACACTGTAGCAGTGAAATGATTTGGAGTGCCTACCCAGATTTCCATACTACCCATTATATGAGGCTGTATGGAGGTCGTATGCACCCCGTATGGAATGCGAATCTAGGGT
>NW_024087828.1:0-18484 GCF_009730915.1 Dioscorea cayenensis subsp. rotundata
AAAAAGTTTTTTTGAGGAGAAAAGAATTGCAAGTAGTTAAGCTCATGTTAAAAAATTTAGCTTCCAAACTTTTTATTCAGTAACTCCTTTTATTTTTAGTAATTGTTTTGGTAAAATTAGATTTTTAGTTTGTTGATGTTTTGGATTATTTGGATTATCAAATAATCCAAATACATAGTTAAGGGGTATTTGGAAAAAAAAATATCAAATTATCAAAAAAAAATTATCTCTTATTTATGTGGTGCCGGATTGTTGAGTGTATTTTCATTTAAATTTATGTCGAGTTGTTAAATAATGTTCAAGAACTTTCTTAAAGAATTTGTTATCTACAAGCCAAAGATTTAAAAATATAGTGGATATATATATATGCTATTAGTCAATCTTAAATATGATCTTATGTGAAGGTTTTTGGTTTATGGATAAAAATGAAATATTTTATAAAATAACTTGCAGATTTATGCTGAACTGGTTGGAAACAATAGCCGTAGAAGTCAATCTGATTTAAGAAGAAGATCATCACTTAAAAACAAATTTGGATTAGATTTTGCAATGTTGTACAAGAGATTTCTTCTACATTTATCTTAAATAATTGAGAACTTCTTCTACCAATGCAGAAGGGCATTTCAGTTGAGTAGGAAGATTGCCTTCAAGTTCTAACATTGCCTTCTTGATATGTGGAATTTTATATTAATGGGATCCCCTTGCTCTCATGATTTCCATCATACACAATTGCAATGTGAGAAATATACGATTAGACTTCATTGTAGGAAAAACATCAAATAACTTCACAACATCAATAAGTTCATCAATTGATTTAGGTGACTCCTTATATTACAAGCATTGAATCGCACTAAAAGCCCAAGGTCTAACACATTCAAATCCGAAGAGTTTGCTGGTTGATTCATAAAATGAATAACAAGACCATCTTGTGCAGTAACTTGGAGAAACATCATCATCAGGATCGATATGGGGTTTTGCATTGTCTTATCAAATGAATATTAGATTTCTTAGATCCTCTCTTAGGCATTTCTCCTTGATGGTGGGCGATACTTTCTCAATCAAGTAACATCTTACAGCTTCTCTGTTTACTAAAGCTATTGGTTAATTTACTCTCCAATGTGCTTGTTGGTCTATTAACACTACCACTACCCCTTTTAGCTACATCTTTTTTGACAAAAGGAAATATACCAATTTTTCATAAAAAAAGTTCAGAACCTTGTGAATCAAACCTTGGGCGAGCTATAGCAACTAAAAACATGACTTTTCCAATTAAAGCTTTTTACTTTTACAGATGAGTGGTGGATCTTCTTCATCGGGTAGCAAGTAGTAATTTTCAGATTTTTTTTTGTTATATAGAACCATTTCTCATCAATATGAATAACATTATACATTCTTTTAAAAGTTTGATTATGTGGCATGCTACTTTCCTCAATCACTGATAAGCAAACTTGTAGTCTAGATGTTTTGTTTTCTTCCTTGAGGAAAGGCTTTATAGCATTTGAATACCGGTGTATCGCTCCTAACTTTAGAAGGTGAAACAATTTTGTCTTTCTTGCTTTCATGGCACATGATAAAGATTCGAGGGTTGTTCATTTATGTAAAGAGATCTCTTGCAATCTAGTCAAGTCAATTTGAATTCTTTTGAGACCATAATTTCCTGTTTTCCTATGAGATACATTGTCGTAGTTTTTTGATTGCTTCCAAATGCATTGAATAGTATGTATGGAAATATAGGATAGTGATGCTACAGTAATTGTCACCCCCCTTTTCAACTTTCAACTGATATTTTTTTGTAGAAGCATATCATATATGGCTCTGCGTTGCTCAATACTTAAACTTATCATTTCACTTGTATGACTTTGTGCTTGTGGCAGTTCCACATTTTGATTGTCATCATTACTTTCTTCTATTAGAAAATTGAAAAAAAAAATTAAGCATATTCGTAAAATTAAAAAAAAAAAATTAGCAATAAGCTTTTTAGTCCTACAATAGTAAATAAAACCTTATTTTTATCTTGTACCATGCAAACTAGTTTTAATTTAAATTAACTTTGATCATATTTGATTACAAGTTAATTTATCCACAGCTATTTTGATTTAAATAAAACTATATTGTTTTTATCTTACATGCTCCCTCCATAAGATAAATTAAAAAGAGTAAATAACTATTTTGATTTAAATAAGTATCTATTTTTACTTGATAACAAGTTGACTAAAGTATCAATTACTGTTTTTATCATAACCAACTTTGTTTACACTTGAAAATTGGTAGAAAACTAGGTTAATGTTTTCATAAAGAACAGTTTAAATTTTATTAGAAACTTCTTTTTTTTACACTAGCATATTAGAAAATTTTAAAATAATATGAAAAGAAGGTTAACATACTTACCAATATCCAAGTTTATTTCCTGATGCAATCTTACTGCAAGAGTTGAAGTTACTTAACAAAGTGCATCTGAGCCATTCAAGTTTAAATTTATAGGAGTAATATTGTTTCTTCACAGGGTGCACTATTCAAGTTGAATTGTAAATGATTCGATGAAGTTATCTCAAATATTAAAGAAGTTGGACTGATATTGAGGTCAATAGCGGTAACAACATCAACATTAAGATCTAGCAATTGAATTTGTACTTGCCTTTGTAGCCTATCTCCTTCTATATTTAAATCTATTTCATGTAAATCCATCTATTGATAACCTTGTCTTACCAGTGGTTCATTTTATAGGATAAGTTTTGGTGGGAATTATATATATCCATAATTTTAAATTAAAAATTTTAGAGGGAAGAAATTTTATTCATTGAAAAATATGGATTTTCAAAATTTTAAAATGAAAAATTTGGTGGTAAAACATGTCAATTGGAGTATTTTGAAAATAGAAAAGAAACCAACGATGTAATGGGTGAAAAAAAAAATTAATGAAGAGAATCATATTCAACTATAATTGTAGTCCCAAGACAATGGGTTGTTTGGTTATTTAACTATATTGTTGTTCTTAATTCTTGTGCAAACTGCTAAAATGACATCTAATTTAGAACAGAGGGAGTATAACAAGATATTAATGAGGATCTATGATAGATCCATTGCAGACTTATTTTGGATCTTTACTTAGGGCTTGTTCACTTGGGCTGAAGTGTGGGGAAGTGAGTTGTCTTCCCTCCACTTCATATGTTCATTAATCATAAAGTGGGGGCATTGGCACTTCCCCTGCTTCCCCAAGAAGTGAAAACATAACTAGATCCACTTTAGTTCTTTTGTTACTGAAGTGGCTAAACTAGCTAACATAAAAATAATGAGTTCCTCCCCATTTCCCTAACCGATTGAATCTCTTCGAAATGCATTGTATCTCTTCCTTCTTTCTGACCTTCCCTCATCCTCTCCATCCATTGTAACCATTGACACCGTCATCACCGTCACCATCACCGTCAAGACCTCTGCCGTCGTCGCTATCAACAACCTAATTCAGAATGTTATTGCTGTAGTGAGGTGGACTGCATCTACAGGTGATAGCATCATCGCTGTCGTGGCCGTCACCGTCAACACTGTCGTGGCCTTCGATTCCCCTTGTTTTCCCTTGTGATTTGTTACTATTATCTCTTCTTTCTTTGATTGGTTGAGTTTTGATTCAAATTTTCTTGTATTTTTGTTGTATTTTGGGTCATTTGATGTGTGTGTGTTTTTTTTTTCAATCTATGGATTTTTTTTTGTTTCATAGATGGGGTTTTTTTTTGGATTTTTTTGTTTCATAGATGTGGATGTGGATTTTTTGGCATACATCTCTTTGAATCATGTAAAATGGTTTTCATACTAGTGTGAGGATTTTGTTTGGGAAATTTGGGTTTTAATCCATCTCTATTCTTGTAAAACACACAAAGTTTTCTACTTTAATGGTCTCTCATTAGTTTCTTTATTGGAATTCTAAGTTTTCTTTTGTTTTATTTTATTTTAATCAAATGGAGTTAAGAATCTAAGAATACATATAAAATCCCTATTCTCATGTAAAATGCTTCTTGTGTTTTCGGATCTTTCATTTTTCTCACATAAAAATTGGATTTTGAGGTGAAGGCCTCTGCAGAATTGGATTTTGATCTATATGGATATTGCATGTGAGATTATATCAATTCTTGAGGATATTTGGTTGCTAAATTAGTTTTATATTCAAAATTGTAATTGTTGTTTGATTTTTTCTAAAATGGTATTTTCTTGGTTTAATTACTATCTTAGTTCCTGCACTTTTCTCTCTACCTTTTGAGTCCTTACACTCAAGATTCCACCCTTTTAGTCACTATGCTTTTTAAAACTAGTAAAAATAGTCCAACTAGTTACTCACCGACAGCTTTGACGTCTATTTCATCCTATGTGACTTTTCCTGAATATAATATTATTTAATAATGTGGAAAAAAATAATCAAAAAAACTAAATCTTATATGGTTGTCATGACTGTCGGCCCCTTCTTTTCCCTCTCTATGCCCGCAACGGTCATCGTGATTGTCGGTTCCCTCCTCCGCTCGCAATGGTAATCATGATCGCCGGTCCCTTTTCTTTCCTCTCTATACCCACAATGGTCATCGTGACCGCCAATCCTTTCTTTTGCTGGTGTTGCCTTCTTATCCATCATCTGCAATGGTTGCACTCTTATTGGAGCTATTGAGCAATCTCCCCATTTCAATAATTGAGGAGCCCCCAAGCCCTATATGTAGAAAATGTATTCAATCTTGATTTCATCCACAAGGAAGGAGCAAGTCAATTACCTAATTTGTGATCACAATTTCTTTGAATATTTTGTAAATTTTGGAAGTTTTGGTAAAAAGCTTTGTTGATCTGTAACTTATGCAAATTTTTTAAATCTATTGTTGAAACAACATTAAAGGTATGTTGTGATTTGTTAGATATTCATTGTTTTTTTCATGTATTTTTTTATGACCTTGTTATTCTTTGAAGTATCGCTGGTCCCGGTGGTGGAGGAGATCGATGGGTCATTCAATTTGATGTTGTTAGGGAGACGCGAGGAAAAACAGAGAAAAGAGGGTTGGCGGGGTTTCAATTCAAATTCTTTGTTTGGATTCGAAACCAAGATTTATTCGTTTTTTATTTATTATTATTTTTTCTACATTATTTAATAATATTATATTCTTAAAAGCCACGTAGGATGAAATAGACGGGAAAGCTGACGGAGAGTAACGGGTTGGACTACTTTTACTTATTTTCAAAAGTACAGGCACTAAAAGGGTGGACTCTTGAGTGTAAAGACTAAAAAGATAGAGAGATAAAATTGTAGGGACTAAAATAGTAATTAAAACTATTTTCTTCTAGATAGAGTAGTGATTATATTTGTGATCACATGTGGACTACGAATTATATTTTTTATGCTTTGATTATGAGCTTAACTAAATGGCAGTAATTTTATTAGTTTATCATCTGAGCAACATTTAGTCCGTGAACATTGAATTACAATTTGTGCAACTGTGTGAGTGATCATTTTTTAAATATAGTATCTGTTCACTTTGAGGTGTAATTCTGCATGCTTTGAGAATCCCTGGAACTTTGTTGAATTGGATTGTAAAGGTATCAATGATCAATTTTGACTACAAATTTTTTGTGTTTTGTTTAACATAGGAAGTTTACTATATTGGATAAGAATCACATTAGTTATCCACTGATCCTTTCTGAAAAAAATACTGACTTTGATATTTGAATTACAGTTCTGCATTCTTTAATTATAATCAGAGCTCCACTAAATTTTGTACTGATTTTATCAGTAAACATCTACAAAGAAATACTATCCAGTAGACTTTGAGACATGAATTTTCATGCTTTGTTTATTAATAAAACTTAACAAAGTTGTATGGTTTAATGTGTTACTGATCATCTGTGTAGAACTCATGCTTTGTTTGTCATTGGATTTGGTGATAGTTTATTCTTTAATTAGGATTTTGTTTGCCATTAGAACTTGTCTAGTAGATCTCTGGATTGTGATAGTTCTGCTTGTTGTGGGATAACCAAACCATGAATATCAATTTTAATTGACAGAATGTGGAATGAAAGTATATTATCAGTTTGTAATGTTGCAGTTACTTATTCAATGAGTTTATAAACTTGTTTATTTACAATCAAACATTTTTATGCTTGTGAAGAATCTTGTATGTAAAAGTACCATGTAAAACCGGGTTTGTTAGCCAGTGAAGTTCTTGATAGTAGAAAGGTTGTTGAGTAGGACGTCTAAGTTATTGATCGACTTTTATTCATTGTTAGCTTGCAAGAAGGTGGAGGGTTAGATCTCAGTTGTTTTGGATATATAAGGAGTTGCAACTGTCCCTACTTTGTAGAACAAGCTTCCTACTTCCCTCTACCTTTTCTCGTTAGTCTGCTGTACCTCAGGAGGTCATTTGCATGTTTGATTTTAATTGTGAGACTGTTTTTGTTACCCTATCTTTTGTTATTGTTTATATGGTGCTAAGGCAATTGTCCAGAAATCTAAATGTTTTCATTTTAAATCTATCTTAAGGCACGGGTGGAAGCCATTTTCTTGTGGTTTGGCTTATAACTGTTTGTGAATGTATTTATGGGTTTCCTCTTTTAATTTGAATGTAAATTTAAATTTTTCTCCACAATCATGGGAGATAAAAGAGTAATAAGAGGACTTGTTGGTGGCCCCCAATACTAAATTATTAAATGGCCGACCAAGCCATGTCAGCATTATTGATACAAGTAATAATTTATCTACATTGTATTGTACCATGATATATATGTATGTATATATTATACACCTGTCACAGTTCATATATATATATATATATATCTATACACATTCTTTATCAAATCATGTGTATATATCTATGCCAAACACACAATATTTCAGACTAACATATGTGATAAGAAAACTGCATACATAAATACATGCATACGCACATGAATAATAATGATCATACCACCGGTGATCATGCGCATTCAATCTATGACCAATTTAGTGATACAAACCCTAAAGACAACAATGTGCCTCCATCTAATGAGTCAATGGAAAATGAAGCTTTTGAGGCAAATAGCAAAAGACATGAAGCATTGAGGTCATCTGCAAGCAAGACTGGCACGAGGACTAGTCACACAATAAGGAACATCGGTGAAAATGTTGCTATGGAGTAAGTTGGGGATAGATTGGGTGCATTGCCGGCGTCAATTGATCAGGCAAGGAAGAAAACATGGAAGGAAAAATTATTAGAAGCGCTATGCGACATGGAAGGATATGATGATATGGACGTGGAAATGGTCTTTGATAGATTAATGAATGACAAAAAAACAAGTTGAACTGTTCCACTTGAGGAAGCCATCTCTTCACAAAAGATAGTCAAATAGCTTTATTGATTTTCTAAAGAATTTCAGCTCTTAATGACTGTCTTAAAGTAAGTTTTCTTATTATTTTTTTATGGTTTGTGAAAAGTTGATTTAGGATTATTTCATAGTTGTTTGTATTTATTTAGAATAACAAATTGGAATACAAAAGCTTTGACTAGTAACATGCACAGTAATTCACCAATTTTATGATTATGTGCAGAGGAAAAGCTTTGATAGGATGATAAGTGCTTGTGTATTAGTAATGCGAAGTACTTTTTTCTTACATTGAGCATTAATTTTCTTAGATTTTATGCTTATACATGTGTATTTGTGTTCTTTTGGGCATGTAGAGTTGTGGAGACAATTATGAAAGAAAGAAACCAAAAGTAGATCATGGATGCAATTTGTTGATGAAATATTGGAGTGACTAAAAGTGAAGACACAAATTGTGCTCAAAGAAATGTGAGTGTGTGATAACCTCCATCGTGCTTGAGTGAACATGCAAATTGGAGAGGTACAAAGGCAGTCACGCTTATGTGTTCTGACTTGTGCAACACAGTAAGATCTTCCTTGAATGTGATTTTATTAAAGACACAACGCGATCTACCGCATGGATGTGTGCTCATTCATGTGGCCTCGATGAAAAGTGTGGATTCGGGAGCATTTTGGCAAAGTATTATAGCAGTTTACTATAGTAAAGTACTATAGCAAATCATAGTAGCAGTTACTGTTCATAGCACGCTGAAAATTAGATTCCTGGAGATTCACACGGGCATGTGGATGTTCCACATGCCCGTGTGGATACCCGATTTCAGCCCTATTTAAGTCGCGACTTGAGGCGTTTTGAGCAATCTTTTTCTAATCTTTTTCCCATCTTTTCCCTAACTTTGGAGGCGCTCGCGGCTAGGGTTTGGAGAGGCTTTGACAAGGTTTTTGGAGTGGTTCTACGGCCTTCAACACCGTGTTCCTTCGGAAGATAGTTATTGGGGTGAGTTTTCGTCGACATCGATTCGGCGAGTTGTGCCCTAGGCTTGACGAGAGAATCTTTGGAGAAGATGAGGTTACTCCACAAAACCATCGATACGGACTACAATGGGGTTTTACTTATGGATTGCATGTTTTTACTTTCGATTTCATTATTAATTGTATCTTGCTCTATGGAGAGCTAAACCCTTAGTGGATGCTTGGACTTGTAAACCTTAGGATGATTTTGTTTCATTAACCTTTCATTATGTTTTCTTTAATTAGTGTTCTAATTGAGTTCCAATCTTGAATGCTTGTTGAAGTGATTTTCCCTTAGAGTGACACTAGGGTTGAGAATCCATCTTGGTAATCTTTGTAGATGAGTGACACACCGTGAGGGTTAGACAAGCTAGATTGGAGAGGGTTGAGAGAGTGAGTCGAGAGGTAGCGGAACGTACCCTTTCCCTTCCGGTGCGATTCATCCTACCTCCATGTTCCAAGAGTTCTTTGTGGTCACAATAGAGTGTAGTGCTTAGAGAGGAACTCCGCTGGGGCTTAGTTGCGCAAGCAACAGAGTGAAGCGTTGAAGTAATCCTTAGTGGTGGGCCTTAATTGTGACTAGGGGTTTTTCGCCTGAACAAAAGGGTTAGATCTAGATTAGTGAATAGGGTTTATCACTTGGAGTCCCTATAGCTTAATGCAACCTTGCGCAGTGTGAGATGTCGAGAGCATTCCTTTCCGCTGAGGCATAGTGTAGGGTTAGTCACGGTTGACCTTAGATTTGGGACTGTGTGTTAAAGGATTTCCACGACTCATTAAACATCAGTTAGGAGATATAATGATTGGTCTTGCACTTGAAACAATAATCCTAGGATGAGCAATGTCCGGGTGCCCCATTTTCTATCGATTGCCTCTCCTATCATTTTACTGCATCTCCTTCTTGTTCTTTTTATTTGTATTTGCATCGATATTATTCACACCACTTTAAATCATAAACACCATAGTTAAATAGAAATTCTTATGTTTATGATCACTATTCCCTCTGGATATGACTACCCACTTACTAGGGTACTTTATTACTTCAAAAATCCGTGCACTTGCGGTATGTACTCGCAAGGGTTGTGTCAAGTTTTTGGCACCGTTGGCGGGGAATAGACATTTTGGATACACTTTGTACTTTGCTATTTTAGCTATTCATCACTTGTTTTATTTTTACTTTCTTATTCTTCCATCATTCTAATTTGTTTTCCTTTCTTTGGTTGCAGCTCCAGGTTATGACCCAAGGAAACCCTTCGACATTGGTTGAAGAAGATCCGGACATTGGACGAAGAATTCATAGAAGGGGAAAAGAACCTGAGCAAGAACAGTCTAAGCAAGCTTAAATAGAAGTTGAAGGGTCTGATAATATGGCAGAACAAAATGAGTAGCAGAGGAAACTCTCAGATTATGGCAGACCAGCAGTTCTTGGCACGTAGTCCAGTATTGTACGGCCACCGATTACGGCTCAGAGTTTTGAGCTCAAGTCAGTCTTCATCCAGATGTTACAGCAGTCGGCAGTTTAATGGTTTGGTCGATAAAGATCCAAACAATCAGATAGAGAACTTCTTGGAGGTGTGAAACATGCTCAAGATTAATGGTGTTACGGTTGATGCTATCAAGTTGAGGGCCTTCCCATTTTCCTTGAAAGGAAGATCGAAGCAATGGCTACATTCATTACCTAGAGCATCGATCACTACATGGGAGGAGATGGTAGAAGCTTTTCTTGCCCGATATTTCCTTCCCAAAAAATCCGCAAAGCTTAGGAATGAAATATCCTCTTTTGTGCAAACGGAATTTGAGTCTCTTTTTGAGACATGGGATAGGTTCAAGGAGCTCCTGTAGAAATGTCCTCAATATGCGTTCCTCGAGTGGATGACTATTCAAACATTCTATAGTAAGTTGAACCCAAGCACGAAGCAGGTACTTGATGCTGCAGCAGGAGGTAC
The DNA here is from genome assembly GCF_009730915.1 of Dioscorea cayenensis subsp. rotundata. Taxonomy (NCBI): domain Eukaryota; kingdom Viridiplantae; phylum Streptophyta; class Magnoliopsida; order Dioscoreales; family Dioscoreaceae; genus Dioscorea; species Dioscorea cayenensis. The sequence continues at coordinate 10,275 of NW_024087828.1, forward strand.
CTTAGGGAGCAAGACTCCTGCAGAAGCTCGATATCTCATCGAAGAAATGTCTATGAACAGTTATTTATGGAATACAAGGGACAGAAAGAAGATAGCTGGACTTCATAAGATTGATGTAGTTACCTCATTGGTGGCCAAAGTTAAGTCATTGAGCAAGAAGTTAAATACTCTAACTTCTCCTAGAGTGGCGACCGTAATGAGTTGCACTGCCTGTGGGAAGGACATGCTCCATCTGATTGCCCGATTTCTATTGGTGGTACATTCTCAGTGGAACAGGTTGACTTTGTGGGTAATACAATGAGAGGTCAAGGAAATCTGTATAGCAATACCTACAATCCATGGTGGAGGAGCCACCTTAACCTTTCTTGGAGTAATCAAGGGCAATAGAAGACCATGGCACCACCGAGTTTCCAACAAGAAGCCCCTAACATGGAGAATCAAGTTTTAGGGTTGGAAAACCGGATGGCCAATTTAGAGAAAGCTTTGACCAAGTTTATTCAATCATCGGATACGAGATTTCAATCGGTTGAAGCCACACTTCCCAACCACACTACATCATTGCACAACTTACAGAATCAAGTGGGGTAAATTGTGAAGTTATTATCAGAGAGACCTCAAGGGAGTTTGCCTAGCAACACGGAGACAAACCCAAGAGAACATGTGAAGGCGATTAATTTGAAAAGTGGTCATGAATTTGAGGGTAGGCTCCTGAGTGAAAAAGACCGATGTTGAAGCATCCGAGGTTGTGGAGGTTGAGGAGAGAGCCAACAAAGAGAAAGAGATGGCACCCCCACCTTACAAGCCAAGAATCCCTTACCCTTCAAGGTTAAAGAATGACCAAAATGATGAGCAATACAAGAAGTTCTTGGGTCTATTCAAGCAGTTGTACATCAACATTAAATTTGTTGAGGCATTGTCTCAAATGTCTCGTTATGCAAAGTTTCTAAAGGACCTCTTAACTAACAAAAGGAAGTTGGAGGAGAGTGCATCTGTTATTCTAGATGCTTCATGTTCGGCGGTGTTACAAAAGAATATGACAAACAAGAAAAAGGACCCCGGAAGCTTTGTCATTCCATGCAACATTGGTAATTTGGGTGAAGAAAAGGCATTGGTGGATTCAAGGGCTAGCATCAACGTCATACCTTATACTTTCTCTCAAAAGCTAGGCTTGGGAGAGCCTAGACCCACTGGAATGACACATCAATTAGCGGATCGAACAGTTAGGCATCCGAGGGGTATCATTGAAGATGTACTTGTGAAAGTTGATAAGTATATATTTCCTGTAGACTTTATAGTGTTGGATGTTGATGAGGATGTTGAAGTTCTGCTAATACTTGGGAGGCCGTTCTTGTGCACTTCCAAGGCCCTCATTGACATGGATGGTGGGGAGTTGACTTTACGAGTTGGTGATGACAAGTTAACATACCGCCTCATCGAAGCCATGCGACATTCTCTTGATTTTGATGATACTCTTTACTTTCTTGACAATACTGATGAGTTAATTGATGAATACGTGCAGGAAATGATGTGTCCGAACCCGTATGAAGGGGTGCTAGATCAAGAAGTGGAGAACGAAGAAGTCTTATCACTTGGTCTAGAGGATAAGATGCAACCTACTCCAGGGATCATGAAGAGGATGAGCCAAAAGATGAAGCGAGCAAGGAGACGTCACAAGAAGCTCCCCAAAGCTAATGGGGATGTGCAAGCACGGAGTAAGGGTGACGAACCCTTGTGTGGTACCAAGCTCGATAACTCCCCCTTTACCTTGAAAAGATTATGTTCATCATGCTTTCAAGTTGTCCATAAGAGGGAAACCTTCATTTATGAGCCCCCATCAGGTAAGAAGAGGTACATCAAGATTAGTGACATTAAACAAGCGCTTCTTGGGAGACAACCCAAGTTTTTACTATTTTTCAAGGTTTTAGTTTAGTACTTGCATGAATAAGAGCTTTAGTGTTGGTGTCTTAATCTTTTACATGCTTTTGCTGTGTTTTTCTCGTGGATTGTTGGGTTTTAGTATGCTTAATTGTGATTGGCGAAGTTTCTTAGTCATTTGAGCATGTTCTCCATGATTCTCTTTTCAGTTTTTCATAGTATAGGCAGGCTCTGAGTGTGTGTAATTGTGCAGAAATTTTTCTGCAGAGTCTGTAATTTTTTCTAAGTCATCCAGAGAAGACACACAGCCGTGTGAAATTTCTACACGGGCGTGTGTTTTCGTTCAGAGCTCATCCCGAGAGAACACAGGGGCATGTGTCAGACCCAATGAATGACCTTGTGATGGTCACACGCTCGTGGGTAATTTTTACACGGCCATGTGTTTCTCTTACTAAATATATGGTTTTTATTTCACAAATTTAATATACATGTTATGAATAATAAATGTTATCAAATAGGAAATTTATTAAAAAAACTTCTTTTTTACCAAATTATTTCAAAAATTTATAGGCAAATAAAATAACATAATAACATGATAATTTGTTTGCATTATTAATTTTGCTATATATTCCCTCAAAGTTGACTTTGGTCATTGTTTTTTTTTTAAAAAAATGGTAACTTTGACAACCAAATTCGGCAACAAAATCGCTCATTTTCCATCAAATAAAGCGATCCACAAATAAAAAAAAACTCACAAGAGCGCGAGAAAGAGAAAGAGATCCCGACATCGAGGGTGGAAATTTCAAGTGTAAGGGTAGGAGAAGAAGCTATGTTTTTGGTCTGGCATGAATTTAGTGAAAAAATTAATGTTTTTCTTAGAGATATTTTGCCATTTCCACACCGTAGGTTGAGAAGCATTTTCATCATCCTCCACTGCACCACTGGAACTCCCGCCATTCGATCATGCACCACACCCTTACAAGGGAATGCTGGAAGATGAGATTCTTCAAAAACATCAAAGATTTCCTTAGCCCTTCTATCTTCTATTATTACAAAAACCAATAATCAAATCCATCTTTCTTTCATTCTTTCTCTGGATCTATATATTTTCATGGGTGTTTAGCTTATGTTGTTATATGGCTAGAAACTTTTGCTTTTGAATTATGTTTATGTGGTTTACTATTAAGTTTGGTCAATAATTGAGTGACCAGATCCGGCAACAAAATCGCTTGGATTTCTCGAAGGTGGAGAAAGAAAGTGTCACTAGTTCACCAAAGAGCTTCGTTGCTCTGACATACTTTCTCTATATGTTTCTCATTGAGGGTTTTTAAAGCTCTTTTTAACCATTATTTGGTCAATAAAGACATGTTTGTTCATTTCCTTTTTGAAACCTTAAAGTCCCCACGGTGGTGGAAGGAGGTGTTGATTTCACAGTAGAAGGGAAGACATTGCTGCTGACAATGGCCATGAGAGCAAGGAAGAATATCAAATTTTTGTAGGGTTTATTTGATCGGCAAGGCAGAGAAGGATGAAAACGACTGAGACAATTGTTACCAGAAATAGGTGACATTTGTTTTTTTCTTTTATAAATTTATATTAGGATTTTAAATTTTGAGAGCACAAGGTAAAGGAATTTAATACAAAGGTTGTCACTTTTATGTGAATTCCCATTCTCTGCCTTCAATCATTAGATCATGTTAACTATGCAATTAATTGATCATACTTTCTAATAATTTAATTCTTTTGATCTAGGAACACAAGAAAGGGTTTTATTACTATCATTATTATTATTATTATTATTATTATTATTATTATTATTATTATTATTATTGTGTACCATTTCATTAAAAATTAAATTTATTTTCAAGATGCCTTTGATTAGACATTAATAAAATTATGTGTATTAAAATTTTAAGTTATTGTTGCTAAAGCAGTGCCAACATGACATTTAAAATATATATAATAAATTTATGTGTATTCAAAATTTTTATTATTGCTCTGAAGTGTTTTGAATTTATTTATTTTTATTTATCTTTTTGGTTGTTTATATATTTTTTTAGATTAGATAGGTTTTTATTATTTACTAGTTGTTTGTAGAACATTTTGATATTTTTGTATTTTAAAACCTTAAATTCCTCTCTAGGATGGGTTTGATTAAGTTTAATATCGAATTAATTTATATATAAATTAACATATACTATTTGATGAACTGTTTTGGAGGAACGTATCACATACTTTAGGGGTTTTTAAAAAAACATGGTTACCAAGGAATATTTCGTTAATTATGGTAGAAAATGTCTAAATTAGTGGCTAACTCATAAAGAATGGAATTAGAGATGATGTAAACCTAACTTTATCTATAAATTCCTATTCATTGTAATTAAATAATTTTCCCAAACATACAATTGCATGATTTGCTTTGCCTATATATTATACCTCTTAGGCTTTAATGAGCAAACCAACACTTAAGTTTTCGACCCTTATTTTAGATTGTTCTTTGTATCATTTGAGGTTTTACCTTTCATTTATATTTATTTTCATTTCATTGCATTACTTCATAGTTAAACCCATAAACTAACACTTATAAATCTTATGCAGCAAAAAGAAGTTAGCAGAGATTAATTTGATAAACTACAACTTACATTGCAACGATGAACTGAAGATTGAACAATTTAGGTAAATGGGTCGTGTAATGTTTTACTTTATTTGTTGTTATTTTTTATGTATATATTACTTTATAATATTATATTGTACTATAAATAGTACGTATAATATATATATATATATATACAATTATATAATTATTATATAAAATTTTTAATATATATAATAAACCATTATCAATTAGTTGTAATATAATTTATATATTATATTATAAAATATGTATTTAGTTCTATTAGTATACTTTCTTAGTATTTCGTAAATAATATACATATATATATTGGGTTCGTTTGTGTATAATTCTCTTTTAAAGCCATAATGTCACTAACATAAAAATTACACGCAAACAGTACACGTGCACATTTTTTAAAAAAAAAATATTAAACTGAAAATAAGAAAGAGAGAGAAACAAAGCAAGAGAAAAAGGTGGTTAAGGTTGTTTTTCCAATATATATTGGTTTTTGTTTGTTATTTACTTTTAAAAATTTTTGGAGTTTAAAAAAATTATATATATATATTAGGTTAACTGAAAATATAAGAGAGAGAGAGAGAGAGAGAGAGAGAGAGAGAGAGAGAGAATGTGAGAAAGCAAGAGAGAAGGATGTTAGGGTTGCTTTCCCCCGTGTATATATATATATATATAGCAATTTGTATTTTTTATTTTTATTTTTGGTTTTAGAAAGGATTATATATATATATATATATATATATATATATATATATATATATATATATATATATATTGGGATATTTGTTTGCGAATAATAATATATATATCGCTTTGCGTTTGTAAGAATTACGTAAAGTGACATGTTACACATTTAGGGCCTGTTTGGCTGCAAAATAAAAAAAATATGGCATAATTTTATTACGTAGGAATTTTAAATGATTATTACAGAAATTATGTGATATTTTATTATTACAGAATGAGTATTTGGTTAACAAAATAAAAAAAATTACGGAGGCCGACCGATCGGTGACCAAACTGCTCGTGAACCTGTGGCTCATCACCGGAGGCGGACCGCACCACCGGTGTGTCACCAAAGGCCGGCTTGCCGGACCATCGGCGGATTGTCAGAGATTGGTCGGATCACGAGATGACCCGGATGATCGGTCGCTCGCTGGCTTGACTGGATCGCCGGAGTCACGGGAGGCCGCACGGACCACTAGTGGATCGGTGGTCAATGACTGGATCAAAAAAGAGAAAAAGAGACTTTTTACAATAAAAAAAATATTCCACTCTTAGTGGAATATTTTTTTATGCCATAATACCTGTATTATACTATAATTTTATACTGTAAACTAAGTACCCAAATAGCCATTATGGCATAATTCTTAGAAAATGAAAAATTATGGCATATTGTACTGATTATGCCATAATTATGGCCTATCCAAACATGCCCTTAGTATATATTATTTATATATAATAAAAAATGATATAGCATTAAAAAAACCAGACATATACATCTGTTTGAAAACTCACAATATAAAAAATAATAATAAATATTTTTAAAATTTGAAAATCCTGCATAATATATATTATATAACCATATCTGTATTGACAGAGAAGAACGTGTTTGTTTTGTTTTTTTGTATGTACTATATATATTATTATTAATTTTACAGAAAATTACCAAAAACATCCCCTAAGTTTGCAAAATGCACAAATTGTTCTCCTAAATTTGAGTATCTATAAAAAACCTTTTCTTTTGAATACAATAATTTTGAAACCTCCAAGCATGTAACGGGGATTAACAGAGTTAGTTTTAAATTTTTGGACAAAATTATCTATTGCATAGGAAGTTGTGGCAAGTGCGACATGGTTTGACGATAACGCCCTTGGCTGCAATGATTTTTCTGCTTTGAGGGAAGCTGTTTTTTCTTTTTGGATAATCCCGAGAGAACAACATTACTGGCGCTGGTTATTTTCTCTCTTCGCCTCTTTAGCTTTTCCTTTTCCAAAGTTGTCATTGCCTGGACATCTTCTGTAGGACTAGACTACTGTCTCGAAGGAGAACTCCCGCTCAACTCTTTGGCGTTTCATTAGTTTATGCTCTAAGGTATTTAGGCGAGGTGGACGCCGTTGAAGAAGTTATGAAGTTTTCGTTTGTTTTTTTACATTCTGTGGGTTTTTTTCCAGTTTGATTAGTAAAGTATTCTGTTAGAAAGAGAGATTTTTCGGTTTTATGGTGTGATTATTGGATTATATTGTAGTTTGCAGGGAGATTTTTTGGTTAGGGGTTTTGTTTTGTTTTTCATTGAGATTTTTCGATTGTTATGCAATCTTATTGTGCTGTATAATATTTATAATGTATGTTTCTCCTTTAATTTGATATGGTTGCAATATTTAATATTTAATAGTATCATTATAAAAAATTAGTTTTCCCATTAAGAATTGAGTTTTCAGTTTAAAAAAATAGCTTTTCGTTTAAGAGTTCTAAAAAGATTTTTTGATTGTTATGCAATCTCACATGTGTGTGTTCTTCGTTGTGCTGCGTAGTGTTTATAAGGTATGTTTACCCTTTAATTTGATATGGTTGCATTATGTAGTGTTTAATAGTATCAGTTTAAGAAATGAGTTTTCCGTTTAAAAATTGAGTTTTTCATTTAAAAACATAGCTTTCCATTTAAGAGTTTTGAACAGTGTTTAATGTATTGCTATTGTCATAGGCTTGTGATTATGGCAGCTAACCTAGTTAATGGGCGATGCTGCTTGGCACTAGTAGTGGAGACTATGGGTAAATTGAAAGTTCACATGAGTGGACAACACTGGGAGATCATCCAAAGGACACCGTTTGCAGCACTTGCTGAACCAGAACATATATTCCAAGTGAGCGCCCTTCTTGATTCTTTGTTGCAAAGGTATGATGGCCGCACTAATAAATTCAGGATCGGGGTAAGCCTGCTGAGTTTCAGGCCTGAAGATGTGGCTTCCATTCTTGGTCTACGATGTGATAGAGATGCAATCATATTTCAGAAGAAGAAAACATACTCATCTTTTGAAGACAAATATTTATCGAAAACTTACAAAATACACAAAGAATCTATCAAGAGAACACTTGACCAAATTGCTCGGTAGAGGGGAGAAATGCAAAAACTCCTATGGAATACCTCATGGGTACTATCCTCTTCCTAAACACCTTATGCTCGGCTCCGAATTAGATTATTGATTATGTCGATGACCTACCTAGCATAGGATGATATGAGGTATGAGCGCAGCGACGACAAGTGGCTTATGAAGGACGTTCCACAAATGACCACTCAAGTGCAAAAGATGCTCTGGGAAGAAGACCAACACAGGGTACCTTAAAGGTTGCGTGGTTGCACTGAACATATGGTTTTATGAGCTCATCGGCACAGGTAAGAAGCTACATTTTTACAATACCCCAAGGATACCGTGGTTATGGTGAAAAATAGTTATCGAAAGCGCCGTATAGACCCCATGTTGTCATCTCTCAAGGAAAGGAGGTAATAAATCATTAACAATGTCTGTAACAATTTCACATTGTACGTTAACAATTATCTGGATTGGTATTTTTGTGTAGAAAACTTTGTCTCTTATTAAGTTTACTCGTTATTGTTTAACAATAGTATTTTCTATTTAAAAAAATGTTTTAGTGTTTAACAATGGTGGTTATTGTTTAACTTCAGTGGTTACCATTTAAAAATGATTG
>NW_024087829.1:0-31314 GCF_009730915.1 Dioscorea cayenensis subsp. rotundata
TTTACTTTTTGTATTCATTGTGATGAGGCATGACTTCGGACTATGTATGATTTTGTTTTGTGGAATTTCTAAGTCTACGGGGACACTAGTGTGTTAGTGTATTTTTATTGAGCTTAATTGTTAGTCTCACTCTTGCTTTGGAAACCCCATTACTTCTCACTTTACCCTAATTCTGGAGCCACTTGTGCTTAGGGAATGCTTTAGATAAATGACCATTAGTGCTCTTTATTTGTCTAAAAATAATTTTTAAAAAAATTGGAAAGTCGGATTCCTTATGGGATGACCTGCCAGTTATTTGTAAAAATCCTATTAAAAGATGATAGAAAGAGCTATCGCCTTAGAATTGTAAAAACTGCTTTTGAGTTGTCAAATTTTGGGCATTGCAAGTGTACATTTGATGACCTACCAGGAAAGAAGGCTACCTCTAGGGTGTATGAAGCTACTATCCATTTAGTATAGTGTGGAATAAGGTCATTGTTAGCTAAGGTGATCCAATAATGCATGGGCACATAATTTAGGGTAATTACTCACACACACATAGGGAGTATAGGGTTAGGGTGAGACTTATCATTTTTGATCAGTTGGACACACTCTAACAGCTGGTTTCCCTCTGCACTTTTGAAAATTTCATTACTGAGATCAGAGGTCATGCACTCATCTTCTTTCTTATGTGTTTTGCTTAAGGACAATCAAATGTTCAAGTGTGGGGGTATTTGATGAGTGCAATTCATATAGATATTTTTATATCCTCTTCATGTATTTATCTTTTCTTTAAGTGTTTATTTTTTGTGATTCGATTCTACTATATGTATTATTGCGTATTTGTGCAGGAAAAAATAGGCTCATGTACAAAAGAATAGGATTCGGCATAATTACAGTGTGAAAAGAGGTAAAAATACAATGTTACAGGCAAAGCATGTCTGAGCATGGGCGTGCTCCTCCCCCTGATAATCCCAGGAATTCTGCATCAGGAGAAGCACAGATACTATAGCAAAAACAGTGTAGATGAAATATTGTAGCATTTACTGTAGCAAATCGTTGTAGCACAAGTCTGGAGAAAAAACACGGTTTGTGTGCTCCTTGCTCGAGCGTGCTCTTTGAAGAGTAGGGGCGTGCTCATGTTGAATTTCTGATTGAATCGCCCAGACTTTCCCAAGATAATCAGGGGAGAAGCACGGCCTAAGCACGACCGTGCTCACCCCGAAAACCACTTTTTATGCCCAGATCTAGGTCATTTGAGGAGATCCTTCTTCCTTCTTCTTGGAGGTTGCTGCCAAGCTCTCCTCCTTCACATTTCTGGGGCTGGAGTGAAGCTACGGTGCTGATTTTGAGTGGTGCAGAGCTTGGCCTGTGGGACTTCACTTGAGCACCGTCGAAGTGGTTGAGAAGAAAGCTGTGAGATTTTTATGGCTTTTTATTCTTTTGTTTTCCTTAGCATTGTACTGATCTGTACAACTATGAGGGGCTAACCATTCTCTAGTGCCCCGGATCTATGAACTTTGATGTTTATGTGATATGTTGATTTATTTTCTTTTAATGTATATGGAGTTCTATTGGTTTCTTGTGTTTAATCTTGTGTTGTATAACTTGAAGTGTTTGATTTTCACAATTGCTTAGGTAAACTTGGTGTGTAGATTGCCATGGTTGTGGTTGCATTTGATTGCAAAACTTGATGTGTATGAAACCCACAGTTATCTTAGCAAAACTTGATGTATTTGAGAACCATAGGTGCAACATTGCTCTTGAGCACGCACAAGGATCTTAGGATGTACCTGGTAGCCATTAGAAGCAAGTCAATACACATTTCTCGAGGTGATTAGTCTGGGGCACTGCTCTATCTCTGTGTTTCTCACCTAGTTCATTTCCAACCCTTACCTATCATGCTTCCCTCTTTTAGATTATCTAGTTATCACACTTATCTTGAATTTGTGATCCTGTTAGACATTAGAAGATCAACTAGTACTAGGAGTCTAGTCCTTGTAGTTCAACAACCCTACCCCTAGCGGGGTACCACTATATTACTTATGTGCGACCCGTACACTTGCGGACAACGCATCAGCAACCAAGCATTCAAACATGCAATTAGATTCAAATAGAAATGATTGCAATTAAGAAAACAATTAAAGTATCAAAGATCCAACAACCAATGTCAAAATATAAACCCTAGAGTCCAACTATGCCCAAACATCTAAAAATTAGCCCTCCATTAATTGAGGCCAAGCATCCAAGATACAAATAATAGGAGGAAACATGAAAGCCATGAAAATCCCCTTCTTAATCATGCCGATGAAGAATCGTCGAAGAAGCCTTGGGAAAGCTTCAACGTACACCACCAAGGTGAGCTTGACGACTACTATCTCCAATCTCATTGAATGTGGATCCAAATGTCCCTTCAAATCATCCTCTTAGTGCTGGAGAGTTGGTTTCTTTCTTCCTTAACTTTTCCTCTAAGAAATGCCAAAAAGAAAAACCAAGAATTCCCTAAAAATTCTCATAAGTTCTATTTATACCCAACTGCTTACTGGCTGCTTACAGGTGTAAGGATGTGGCTATAAGGGAGCTGAAGAAGATGGTTACAAGCCTTATGGGAACACTTACGACTATAAGTTACGTCCATAAGGTCTTCTGTTTATGTTATTGTCCAACATACGGCTGTAAGCTATGGACCGTAAGCTCTACTTGTTCTGTTTCTTGCTACCGCCCTTACGGGCGTAAGCTTTAGTTATAAGCTCCTTTGAATGATCCTTATGGGTGTAAGCCTTACCTGTAAGGTCCTCTGTATTGGCTCTAAATCCCTCTAATGAGCTTAAGCATGCCCGCAAGGTCCTCTGGAATTGACTTACAATAGTAAGGTTGGTCGTAAACTACCCATAAGCTACCCAGTTTGCCTTATTTTTATTCAAATGATGCCGAGAGAGCTCCAACTTCATTGTTTAAGGTATGAAATATTTCTTTTGGTTCTCTCTCATCTTAAAATACTACCCTAAGCCTGAGAATGCGAAACACACTATATTTAGTTTTGAATTCCACAATATGACTCTAATTCATGCCAAATGAGTGTACAAAGTAATGTAAAATATATGAATGATGTACACTCATCTATTATTATTATTATTATTATTATTATTATTATTATTATTATTATTATTATTATTGATACATAATAATACTATTAATTCATGCGATGATTGCGACACTGTTGTTCATAATTTCAAATAAAAATAGACTTAGAGAAAACTCAAACACGAGAACAAATGTAAGAAACTCCATTAGAACATCATCCTCTCCCTGGGAGTTAGCTTCGTCATCACCGACGATATTCACACATGCGGTGTCTCTGATATCTTCTCCTTCAACCTCGACTTCTTATAATCAGCCGCCTACCTCGCCATAACCACTCTCTCTGCTTTCATCACTGTCATCATTACAAAAGATTCGTAGATTGTGTTGACTTCGAGCTAGAATCAGTACATCAATCAAAGATAGAATTGGCTCTTGAGTCAGAGCTCCAGCATGTCTACACTCACCATTAAATATATTAGTGTTGTGCATCTAAAGAAAATTGTTTTTTTTATTTGCTAATAATGAAAAAAAATATCTCACGAGATAAAAAAAAGAGAGAAATAAAAATTTATATTAAGGCGATATAAGAAAGAAGAAAAGTTGAAGCACTATTTTTCCAGTTTTAAAAATTTATATATGTTTGCTTGAATTTTGATAAAAAATTGAGTTTGCTAGTGTTTTGTTTGTACTATTTAAATGCAGAGAAGAAGAATATTGAAAGTTAAGTGTGAAGAGAGATTCAAGATTTTTTTTTTTTGTTTGATTTTCTTCATCGAAAATGCAAATATTGTTTTTTATGTAGTATTTTGCTAATTATTACAATGTTTGAATTTTCTTCTCCAATATTTTCTTAGAACCTACTTATGTAAAAATTTTATATATGTATTTATTTTAAAATATAATACATGCTTTAAAAAATGTATCACTTGTATTTATAATTTTTTATTTTTAAATAAAATTATTAATTGATAAAAAAATATATAAAATAAAAAAGTGAATAATTAAAACAGACGAAACGCTAGAACTATCCAATCATATCTAAGAAGAAAAAGATATAAATGAAAAGGAAATCTCACCTAATGCAACACACACCCAGAAGGAAAAATGACTCCCACTTCTATTTATTTGCTTAATATTATTTTTGCTTTTATTTTTCTTATTTTGTGTATAAACTTCATTATTTTGTTTTTTATTAGAATATCTATGCTAATGGCTAAATGTGTTATCTGTTTGTTATTAAGATAAATATAGCCCATATTTATAGTTAAAAAATTTTAAATATATATATTACTTCATTGTTATATTTTAGTATACATGGGCGGATAAGGAAGGTGGCAAAGAAACAATGCCATGTTTCTAGGTTTCTGGCCAAAAGTCAAGTTTAACTTAGACTTATTAGACACTAGATTGGCAGGAAATGAATAAGGCAGCAATGAGATGACTTTCATTAACTTGATAAAAATTCAAGCAGTTTTTTCTTCAGCAATTAAACAAAGAAATAAATGTGGTTTATAATAATATATAAATGAAGGTTAGTTATGATAAACATTTCTTATATGGTAACATACCGTGAGCATGAATTGTAACTGTGAACATATGAAAAACGCTTGTTTTACATTTTATATGATTTATCTATACTGAAGTTTCATACCATTTTAGTCCTAATTTGAAGTTATTTTATACTAAACCAGAGAGAGAATATAACAGCACCATTTTATTAGAAATAAAAAAAAAATCAATAAAAAATGTTGAAACTAAAGATTCTTATTTATTTAATTATAAAATATAAAGTAGAGTCAATGAGTTAAATACTGGTTTTTGCTACAAAAAAATCATCTTTTTATCAACCTATTTTTGATTGTTGCATAGTCCTACTTTAAGTTTATATGGTATTATCCATTGTTATTTTATTTTATTTTTATTTTGTTCAAGATCATTACTATAATTATTCACAAGTAATATTGCTGTAATCTTATTCTATCATTAAACTCACAAATTCAAGCATTTTAAACCCAACTTCAAATGTATATATATAAATATATAAAACTATACGATTATTTATATATCCAATAAAATCCTATTCACATGTGTATCTCCATATATCGAAAATAATTATTCATTGATATACCCTTTAACTAGCAGTCAACTAGATTTTTTTTTTAACCAAACAAATCTTTCATGCATCCTTACTCATCTTTTCCTGATCATCTAAACCCTAAGCACCACCAAGTTTTATACTTTTATCTCGAATGCAAAATAATTGAGGTTATTAAAAAAAAAAAAAATTTAAACTTTTACTCTATACTAGTGTCGGTGGTTTTAGGTAGCCATTAGAAAAAGTGAGAAATAGACTAAAATTGTAAAAGGAAAATCTCATCAGTTGTGGCTATGTGAGGAATTGTCAAAAGGGTCGATATTGATCTTGGTGTGGTTTCAAAAGTCCGCATTTCACACATGGAGAGTGGTTAAAATGTAACATCAAAAGAGCCACGTCCCATGCAAAGAAGCCCTATAAATAGCCTCCTATGATCCCATCCACTCCACATCCCTTGCTCTACTTGAATTGCAAATTACTACAGTCACAATGGCTGTGAACAAAAGGCTTGTTATTCTTGGTTTCATACTTCTCCTAGCTATAGGTCTATCCTCGGCAGCGAGGACCTTGAGTGAGGGTTACACGTCCATTGGTGGTGAAGGTGGAGGTGATGGAGAAGGGTATGGATCTGGGTCCGGGGCTGGTGAAGGAGGTGGAGGATATGGGAAAGGAGGTGGAGGTGGTGGTGGTCATGGTGGTGGAGGCGGACAAGGTGGTGGAGGATATGGAAACGGAGGTGGAGGTGGCGGTGGACATGGTGGTGGTGGTGGTGGTGGTGGTGGACAAGGTGGTGGAGGATATGGACAAGGAGGTGGCGGTGGACATGGTGGTGGTGGTGGTGGTGGACAAGGTGGTGGAGGATATGGGCAAGGAGGTGGCGGTGGACATGGTGGTGGTGGTGGACAAGGAGGTGGAGGATATGGGAATGGAGGTGGCGGTGGACATGGTGGTGGTGGTGGACAAGGTGGTGGAGGATATGGGAAAGGAGGTGGCGGTGGACATGGTGGTGGTGGTGGACAAGGTAGTGGAGGATATGGGAAGGGAGGTGGAGGAGGAGGTGGAGGTGAACTAGGTGGTGGTGGTGGACAAGGTGGAGGACATGGTGGTGGGAGTGGGTCTGGGTATGGACATGGAGGAGGTGGAGGTGGAGGTGGAGGTGAAGGTGGAGGACATGGAGGTGGTGGTGGACGTGGAGGTGGATATGGCCAGGGTGGTGGAGGTGGACATGGGCATCCTTAGAGGAAGGATGAGTAGCTCCATGGATTACAAAAAGCACTAGGATGCATGAGTGGGTCCATGGATGGATGAGTTGAGCAGTGGTTGTATGGTATTGTTATAAGAGTATCATCATGTAGCCGTATGATAAATAAAACTACTGCATTTTAAGACTACTTATATATATAAATATGGTGATATTTTCCTCTTGATGAATGCTGCAGTACAAACGTTTCACTTAATTTACTTCTTGAACTCAAAATCATTAAAACGGGTAGGTTTTGTTATGGAAATGATTGAAAGAAAAAATATACTTTTCCAAATAATTGTGATGCGATAAAATTTAATGATTTTGTCTATTAACGTTCAGAATATCATATTGTGGATAAAATGTTTTAAATCAAGCCCCTAAATTACATAACAATAACAAATTAATAAAAATGATTGTTTTAGATTATTGTTTTTATTTATTTACTATATTTTTCTAGGCTTTATTGAATTATATTATTAACATTCAACAAACCAATTTTCTAATAAAATAATAATTATGTGATAAATGTTTGTTTTATGATAGAAAATATAAATTTTACCATTTTAACAATATCACGCTGGCATAGAACTCATTAGATGAGATTCACCAAATGCATGAAAAATTGGAAAACTATACGAAATTGCTTGAAAGATCGATACAACCACTAATATAATAATTTGATGTGTGCCTGAAACACTAAAACATGTAATTTGAATGAACCAAACTAGATGGGAAATATTATGGACTGTTAAAGTAATTCAAAACTAGTCACAACTACCAGTGATAATGCAAACAATTCTTTGTTGTCTACTGTCACATGGGATGCTATATATGTTGTGTGGGTTTGAAAATTTTGATTTAATCAACATCTATAAGTATTTGTTGATCACAAGCGGTAGTGTACCATATGCATCTTTATTCTTTTTTTTGGGATGAGTTGATGTGTGCATGAGACTTTTATAACCATCATGCATGGATTTTAGTTTAAAAATGCAGGGGAGAAAGAAATCTATCTGGGTGTTCAAACAGCTATCTTAAGTATGATGCAGTGGAAAGAAAAATCAGAGAAAAGAGAGAAAGAACAATAGAGCATATGCTGGCTTTTATTCGTCGTCCAATAGAAGAAAAGTTGTCTTTTTAGTAATATTTGTACTTATTACAAAAGCATTAGGTTTGAACTTCTATTGCCTCAATATTCGAGGGTGGTAATGACAAATTTTATTTTCTTTAACAGCATTTGATAAATTTTTGGTTTTCCCTTTTACTTTTAAGCTGATATATATAATTTAGGAAAAATTACTTTACAGGGCGTGTATAGTTTTAAAGTGAAGCAAATAAGGTCTGTAGTTTAACCAAGGGCTAATAATAAGTCCCTACTTTTTCATTTTTCAATTTTACTCTTTTTCTATTATTCCTCTTTAATTTGATAGTTCCGAAGGGGTACTAGTGTAGTGATTTTTCATCAAATCTCTCATGTAATGTAATCACACGCACACTCAATATAAAATCAAACAAGTAGCCAACGACCTTCGGGTCTATTGGTACACGGGTCGCCGATAGAGCTCTCACCGAGTGGTGAGAGTTCGATTCTTGGCTGAGGGCACATTTCTGGGAGTTGTGAATAGTGGTTGTGTACGGGTGGTTCCAGCGCCCGCGTGAGCGCACCCTCGTCCCCACTTGTTCCACCGAGGCTTGTGCACGTCCCTGGGGTCTCTAGTGGGTTCGCCCCGCTCCTCTTCCCAAAAAAAAAAAAATATAAAATCAAACAAGTAAGAGAAAGGAGACACACAAATTGGTTAACCAGTTCAGCACAACTTACCTACGTCTGACTCGGAGATAAAGATCCACTAACAAATGGGGAAGAAAGAAGAGTACAACACTCACTCACACTTTCACAATGAATACACGAACCTTCTCTAGATTGGCCGATGCTCACTCTCACTATCCTTACCCAAGGGTCTCTTTATGGTGGCTAACCCTAAATCTTAGAGCAAGGTCTCTTATATATATGTTATAACCCAGTTTTTGGCCATCACTGTAGCAGCCCGCTATCATAGCCACCCATTATTGTAGTGATCAATTAATGTAGCAATCCGAGAAATTTTTTTTAAAAGCATCAACCCTTTGTATCCTCCAACTCAATCTCACATCCATTAGGTGGAAATCCTAGCACTATGATCTTTCTCCACCTTTGGCTATTGATGGTTATAGGTAAGTGAATCTTTGGTTTTACTTAAATTTTTTATGCAATTGTTGATCTTAACCCTAGATCAAATCTCCATCTTTTTCCTCCTTTGGTTTCTTCCTAGATATTTTGAAGTAAGGGAAAGAAAAGATTTTAGGTGAGTGGGCTAACCTAATCCTTATTGGGTTCTTTTAACTCTTGTATGATGTATTGGTTTGCTTTTGAGATGATTTTGCATGATGATGTTGGAACTCTTGTTTTGTCTTGTCAGAGTGTCATACCAAGTTTAATTGGGAGATCTCCATGAATTTGCTTAATGATTTTTATTTGATATTCAAGGTTTTGTTTATATAATATCGCTCATTATTATTCTACTTGTCAAGATTCATTGTGTGTGATATAGCAAACACCATTCTTGATGTTAGTTTTGGTTTATGAAAATTGAGGACCTTTGGGAGTTAGATTCAATGTGATTAATGTGCAAGAATTTAGTGGATCTCATGTATTAAATGGGGTGATTTCCCCATTTTGGGTGGAACAAAAATACTTGAAGAATGACTTACGTAAATGGGTTGTATTCATGTATTATGCTAGAAGTGATGTGTGGAAATTGGTCATTGCATGCAAGATGTTTGGTGAAATGCTCTTGAGTATTTAATGTAAGCAATGACCAATTGATTGTTAGAATATGATGATGTGAGTTTATGGATTGTTGGAGATGATGTTTGTG
Source organism: Dioscorea cayenensis subsp. rotundata (assembly GCF_009730915.1). Classification (NCBI taxonomy): domain Eukaryota; kingdom Viridiplantae; phylum Streptophyta; class Magnoliopsida; order Dioscoreales; family Dioscoreaceae; genus Dioscorea; species Dioscorea cayenensis. The sequence continues at coordinate 9,320 of NW_024087829.1, forward strand.
TGAGAGTTTTATATTAATGTTAATGGCATGGGTATATATACTTTTATGAGATGTGTTTGAATTGTTATTATAGATTGGTAGATTGGTGAAAGAAGACTTTAGTTTCCCTATATCTACATTTGTAATGGAAAATAGTCCTAGGTTTGTGAAATTGAAAAGTTGGTGAGTTTACTTCACTGTTATTAATTTGCATCTTTGTTATTGGAGAGGATTAGTGTATGTAAATTGGCCATTATTGGTTATGTTGGAACTCATGTGTGAATATTTGAATAATGCATGCCAAGTGTATGTCATAATGCTTTGAGAATTAATTGTAAGTAATGACCCTATAATTATGAGATGGGTGGTGAAAATGATGTCATTAATGAAGTGAAGGTATGGTCAGAGGAATTTGTATGGTTGTATAAATTTTGGATGAATGTTTAAAATCGTACCTTTCAATTGATTGTGAAATCTTTGAAAATGATATCTCATATGCTTGTATGACTTGAGTCAAGAGAGTTGTAAGTTTGTTTCTGCAAATTATCTTTGTATTTGATAGTATGTTTTTGGAGTTATGTGTTATGGAATGAGGCATGTTTAGAGGTTTTTCATGTCCAGAAGTGTGAGATATAATATAATAAGCTAAGTGTTTATCTTACATTATACCTTGCCTTCTATGTGTATTTAGCAAGGGTTGTCGGACTCGTACGCAGATGACCCCGGCTAAGCTTTCGGTCAGGGTCGATGGGTTCAACCGAGTCGAACCAGGGGTTGAACCGAGGATCAATAATTAAATATAAAAAAAATTATAATAATTAATAATAAGCAAATATAATATTAAATCCATAATTATATTATAAAAAAATCTACTCAAATTTGATATTTAAATTGATAAATGACCTTATATACGATGAGAGTTTTCTAATTTTTGTCATTTATTTTTTTACATTTTTTTAAATATTTACAAATTTAATATATTAATATATAATTATCGAACTTCTCCGGGTGTTATTTATTTATTTATTTGTTTATTGGTTGATTTTGTTAAAATAAATAAGAAATTTAATTCACTAATTCTTATATCTCAATTTAGTTTTTTTATTTTTGTTTTTAAATTTTTCTTATATTTTTTTATTTAATTAGAATACTTTTAATTTTTATATTTTTTTATAATAAAATTACACTCATTTATTGTTTTATTTCCTTAATAAATTAAATTTTTTTAGAAAGTATTTACATAATACATTAATATATTTTTATTTTTTTAAATGTTAATTTTTGTTGGTATATATATATATATATATTGTAATTCTATTTATTGATTATAAATTATAAATTAATATTAATAAATATACACGATTTTGTGGTTTTTAATGAGAAAATAATAATAAATTATTAAATATTGTAAAAAAAATTTTAAAATTTGTGACCCGATTGACCCGGCCGGGTCAACCGATTCCCGTTTGAACCGCCCAGGTCACCGGGTTAACACCGGGTTTTTTAATACCCGGGTCAATGGGGTATACCCGGGCCGGCCACATGGCCGGTTCCCGGTTTTTCCGGTTGAACCGGCCCGGCCGGTCCGGGTCTGACAACATTGGTATTTAGGTTGGCAAGCATGATTGTATGTAATCCAGCTTGATAATGGGAATCTTGAGGTTATTTGTATTTAGAATTGTTGGAATTATTGGATTTTACCAATCATGTTATTATGTGTTGGAGTGTGCATTTACTTGTTCTGTTATTTCCCTATTTTTCTCAGATTTAATCTCACTTATTTCTTTATTCAGTTATACAATGGTTTTACTCTTGATTTTCGAGAGTGATTCGGTATGTATTTATGATTTGGTAATTTATTTATTAAATCTATAATTCATTTATGTTATCTACTTTCCCCTAAAGTGGGATTCTGAAATTTTGAAATTCTGTTTATTGGAATATTTGAGAAAAATTTGTGAACATTCAGTATTTCGACTACAAGTTTGTTTGAATGTTTTAGTCTCCAAATAAACTGTACTCAATCCTATCAGTAGAGGTTAAATACTGACCTTGTCGACAAGAATTTCTGAAAAATCTAGACTGTAGTTTCGTACCGTGTTCATTCGGTGATAAACGACCACTGATATCATGTCCGTTCGGTAATAATAAATGACCATATGTTATCTATAGTAAATTTGGAGACTTTTTGTTTGAAATCATGTCTAGAAGTTTCTTTGTTTCCAAGATTTATATTTTTTGGATTTCGTATTAGGTTAATGGCGATATTGAGAAAAGTCTTATGTTTACATATTCGAACTTGTACATGGTTTCTTCACTAACTTTACTTGTGGTTTTTACTGATGTTTTAGAAAGGTTTGAATAAGATTTTTCTGCATTTGAAAATGTTTGAAAGTTTTCCACCTATTTTCACCCCACTCACTGAGTAATCGAGTTACTCAGCCTCTCTTCTTCTATCTTTTTAGGTACCAGACTCTAAGGTTATTCTGCTTAAGTCTAGTAATGGTCAGCCATTGCTAAGATGGATCCACTAGAGTTGTCGCTTTCTTGAAATTTTTCTGAAAAATACTCATTCTTTTATATTATTGTATAATATTAAGTTGTAAAATACTTTTAAGTTTCATTGGTTTATTTTTATCTTCTCTAAATTAGGTTCTGAGGCCTTGCAAACTTATGGCGTTCATGCCCTGTGGGTCTGCAGTCATTTTTCCGCTCATCAGGTCCAACAGGGCTGGGTTCGGGACGTGACAATAGATGTCTCAGCGTCCCAAATATAGTGTATCCCTCTTTTAGTATCTCTGGGCATCTAATTTAGACACCTTTCAAAATTAGACATTGCAACTTCTATTGTAACCGAGCTTACAACAAGACCCATCTACTGATCCTGACTGAGTTCTAGCTTCCGTTGCAACACGACCTTGTGACACCTACAACTCTCACGCTTGTGCCAATCCAAGTCGATGCAGTCAACTCCTAAGCTCTTTCTGCCATCAACTAGCTTGACTCCTCAAATCATATCAGCAACTCAAGGGTCACACCCACCAAGGCACATCTCCATCTTACCAAAGATGGTATTTAAATATCTTCAAAATATTTTTTCCAAACTTGATCTCCATTCATCTAAGTTTGGCTTTTACAATCTTCAAACTTGATCTTCATTCATTCAGGTTTGGTTCATCAATATTCTTGTTATTAAACTTGATCTCTTTTCATCGAAGTTTAGCTCTTCAATATCTTCCAAGCATTATATTCATCCATCCAAGTACATCAATCATCTCCAAATATATTTGTAGCTTCAAATAGATTTGTCCATAATTATCTTTTCTCCAATTTAGAGATTGTGTTTTCATTTAGCTTTTCAACAAACTTTGCCTCCAATGTAGTTGATCTAATAAGCTTAATTTACCTGCCATATATAGATGTGTCTATATATGACCATTACTTGCACTTTATGAGAGATCTTCCAAGTTTATTGCCTTGCCAAAAATATCTCCTCCAAAAAAGTTTTGTAACATCTCTTGCCACATCATCATGAGTTTCCATATCATCTTGCCATGTCACAAAACTTACCATGTCATCATCATTGCTACGACATCTTGACTTGGTGTTAAATGGTGCCAACTAATCATACTAACACTCTCCATGCTCTCTTTTACTTTCATGGAGGTGAGACGGAGGTTTAGATCTTAGAAGTAGAGGAAGAGGATTGTAAAGGCAACGAGAAGCGTGGCAAAGTCACATGCAATGATAGTGATCACAACAGTGTGGCTCATTCCTAAATGGTGCATCCCCTCTAGTCTGGATTTTGAGGAAGTGGAGACTGTGGTCATGGTGGAATTAGTATGGATTTTAGAATTTCTAGCTATTTGAATTAATCAAACTAAATATGAAAATATTATAATCTGCTCGAGTGTTTAAAAATTAGTTGCCTGCAACAAGTTATATTGTAGACATTTCTTGTTATTTGTTATTATATGAAATGTTATATCTAGTAGATTTTTACTTTTGAGTTAATCAGCAGTTATAATTACTTGTCTATTGTCAACCATTGGATAACCCAACACAAAATTTCAAAAGGAAGGATAAGGGTTCAAATTCTTCCCCTGTAGTACTATTCATGTATTGTTCATGCACTATACACATTAATGTAGTACTGTTTATGTACTATTCATGGGTCTATGTGGGTGTCCCCTGTGAGAGAAATAGTGGTTTCACCCCTCCAGGGTTGCAAGGTAGGGGAATTTTTCTAGGAGGTCGGTTTGCCACCGTAATTGGTGCATTTTCGTACCGATCTGTCCCTTTAACAATCCCATAAATTAGGGGCACTTGTGAAAAGTGTACAATGTTCATATATTTCATATCAATTTGTACACTCAATTGGCATCTATTAGAACCATATTGTGGAATTCACTGCAAAATATAGTATGTTGTGCATTTATAGGCTTAGGGCAGTGCTTTAAGACGAGAGAGAGCCAAAAGAAGCATCTCAAACCTTAAACAATGAAGTTGGAGCTTTCTTAGCATCACAAGAATAAGGATAAGGCAAACTGGGTGGCTTACGGGAAGCTTACAATCATCCGGCCTTACGGCCTTAAGTCAATTCTAGAAGACCTTGCGGGCATGCATATGCCTATAAGGGGGATTCAGAGCTAATTCAAAGGACATTATGGGCAAGTCTTATGCCTGTAAGGATGCCTGTAAGGACTATCCAGAGGAGCTTACGATCATAGCATACGTCTATAAGAGCGGTCACAAGATGCAAAACTGTGAAGCTTACTATCTAGGGCTTTCTGTCACAAGCTGGACTACAACACAAACAGAAGACCTTACTGACGAGGCTTACAGTTGTAAGTCATCTGGGAAGGCTCGTGACCAATTTCTCCAGCTCCATTACGGCCTAGACCTTACGCCAATAAGCAGCCAGTAAGCAGTCTGGTATATAGAGCATTTTTGAGGATTTTTAGGATATCTTTTATTCTATTCTTCTATTCTTAAGGAGTGATTCTTGGAGGCGAGGTTAAAGAAGATAAGAAGCAAATCTCCAACACCTAGGGAGCAATTTCAAGGGGGATGCAGCTCTACATTCAAGGGCATTGAAGATCAAAGCCGTCAAGCTCATCTTGGTGGTGTGTGTGGAAGCTTACTTAGGGCTTCACGAGTGATTCTTCATCGACGCAATTGAGAAGGGGGTTTTCCATGGCTTTTATGTTTTCCTCCATTATTTGTATCTTAAATGCTTGCCCTCCATTAATGGATGACTAATTTGTAGATGTTTGGGCATATTGAACTCTAGGTTTTATTTTCTTGACTTTGGTTGTTGGAGCTTTGATGCTTAATTGATTTCTTATTTGCAATCATATCTATTTAAGTCTAATTGTGTGATTGAATGCTTGATTACTAACAAGGTGAAAGCCTTAGCAAACATACTTGATATTGTTATATGATGAGAAGAAATCCCCCCCTAGGATAGACTTACCGCAATTCAAGAGGATAATGGGTACATCTTTGGTTAGGGTATCTAGGAGACATTGTCTCTGACAATCCTTCTGAGTAGATTAATGATGATTTCTGTGCTATTTGCAATTAGGTGGAGCGGATTTTAGGAGAAATCGCACTTCATCTTTGCATTCAAATTAGGGGTAATCTCTATCTTTGGGGAGAGATTATCTACTTAAAACATTATCATTAGTCCACAATAAGGTTTCATAGAGTGTTAATGCAATTGTGTGGATGTTTGTATCAGCTCTGCACTTATTCAGTTACACTTCACATGGGAAATCAGAATTTTGTATATTTTTGGAAACCTTTCAGGTCAAATAGGATTGCATGTTTAGACAACCATTATCTTGAGCCTCATAATCCTAGAGGGATGCTATGCCCGGACATCTCTTTTGTCCTTAATTTCTCTCCTATTATTTTCCGTATTTTCTTGTGTTCTTATGCTTTTATTCACACACTCATCACTTATCCGTTAGGCTATTTTTCGGGTTTAGAGTCATCACTAGTATTCACCTCCTTCCCTGTGCACCGACATTCTACTTTATGCATATTGTTAGTGTAAGCCATAGCCCCAATACATTATATGAACTCTTATTATTTGGATAATTATTATGAGGCATCATTTTATCTATTATTATTTATGTGCATAGTTAATAAGATAAAATATCCTTGAATATTGGTTCTAATTAAGTTATCAAATGCGTGATTTGGATAGTAAAACCTTGTACCATAAACTAGAACAATATTCTAAATGTCCCTAGTCGATTATTTTTATGGAGAGACATGAGTGAAGTGAAGGGATTGTCCCACTCTGTAGAGAGAGTGAATATCACAGGCCACTTGATTAATGAGACTGAGTACTGCATGGCCACACCTAAGGGAAATGATAAGAGTTATCATTTACTTGACCCAGTCAGTTCACTAAGAGATCAAAAAATTAATTAGCATTAAAATAAGGGTGACTCACTCCATGCCTTATGCTAATTAAGATATTCAGCAGCAAAGGATTATATGAAGTTGCGCTAGGTTTCGTTAATTCTCGAAATTGACTTGCTAGAAAATAATTATGATTTATGAGTGTTAAAATTGTTTAAGCTCATTACCAATGTTAAATGGACCTACAGGATCATACACTAAGAATGTTGGGATCAAGGTTCAGTATTTGTTATTTATTGGACCACCTATTTAGGGTTTTGGTGAAAAACCTATATTAGGTGGAGCGAATTGCTTATTCGGGTTGGGTCTTATTAAGTGTTGATCCAATCTAATCGATTTGGTTAATTAAAATGGTTTAATTAATCAAGTAAAGAAGAGATTCCTAATTTGATTAGGAGTGAAGGGTTTTTTTTTCGTAAATTAAGGTTTTGGGTTTCCAATATAAATAGATGGTTTAACCCTAATATGAAGAGTGGGGAAAAAAATAGAGTGATTGAGAGATTGTCTCTTAAGAAACACTAGCTGCCACCCACTCTTCTTCATTGGTCACCGACTTCATATCCCGCCGTTATAACCCACCATCACCACGCCTACAGCCCGTTTTCTCATGAATCTCGAGTGCTTACTATTCGAACCAAAAAACAAGTGTTGTTTCTTGAGGTACTAGCATATCTTCTTGATTCCCAGAGGCGTTCGTGTGTTCGTGATAGTAAAGGGGAGTCACGATTCGCAGTCCCTTTCAATTTCGGAGAAACAAGGGTGCATTCAGAATCATTATCAAAAGAAAGGTATAACTTTTAATTATCTATTTATTTAGAATTTAATCCTACTTCTGGCATGCAGTAGGGTTTTATCATGTTTACTTGCAGTAAAAATTTTGTTATCCACTACGTTTTGACATGTATTTTTCGTATGGTAATTCCTTTATTAGAGTGATAAGATCCCAACACATACTTTATTACGCGATCGGCACATACACCTGTGTCCCTATCAACTTGTCGCTTATTAGTAAAAATATATACTAATTAAATAATTACTTGTCCATTGCAATTGATAGTGTAGATGATCCTATTCTCTAGTTTGATGTATCATCATTTTCTTGTAGACAATTTGGGATCCAACTCCTGAGGTAGGCCTTGCATATATGTGATTTTCAAAGGCCCTTGTATAGATGAAAGAGAGCAGTGCAAAAAAATAATAAATAATAAATTAAAATAAATAAAATAAATAAAGAAGGTTCCTTATGTGAGTGTTCAAAGCTGCTATCTTGAGTTAATGAAGTCAGAGAGAGATACAAATTTAAAACAAAAATAGGGCAAATGTAAGGCTTATGCTCTTGTTTAGGATGATTAATATTTCATCCTCTATTTTATATTTAAAATAACGTAACTCATTTAAATTATTAAAAGTAACAAAAGAAAAATTAGACGTATATCACTATATATATGACTGGCTAAGGCGAGATAAAAGGCTTATACAGCCTAGTGTGTAGGTCTCTAACCAAAAGTCAAGTCACATTAGATTTTTTAGTTTTACTATCAGTCAATAGGTTGGTAGGTACATATATTACATGGTGCTGGATGACTTAAATTAACTTGATAAAATTTCAAATAGGATTATCCTAATATATTTATATATATATATATATATGAATTTACATCTTTTGTGGACATTCATAGATAAAAAATCTATGGACATCTAATTATCAGCTGTTGGATCATACCGTTGGATCACGATCCAACGGCCGACACTGATAAACAGTATTATTGTTCATTGTATTGTTCCAAGCAGTAATTGTTGTACATATACTGTAGTAATTACTGTTGATCAATGTTAGCCATTAGATTGAGATCTAACGATTGATAATGGACATCCATAGATTTCTTTATCTATGGGCGTCCATAGAGGATTGGTCCAATATATATATATATATATATATATATATATATATATATATATATATATATATATATCAATGCAAATGAAAAAGAATTTACATCCCCCATGGACGTTCATAGATATGAAATCTATGGACATCCAATTATCAGTCGTTGGATCTTGGATCATGATCCAACGGCTGACATTGATGAACAGTATTGCTGTTCATTATACTGTTCCAAACAGTAATTACTGTATATATTATTGAAGTAACTACTGATCATCAATGTTAGCCGTTGGATCGAGATCCAACGGTTGATAATGGACATCCATAGATTTCTTATCTATGGACGTTCATAGAGGATTGGTCCTCAATGAAAAATTGTGGTGTTTATCATTCTCTTCTTATCTTTTGTTTGGTTCGTGATATATTTGTACTATATTTTTTTCCTCTAATAAGTTGGTTGTTTATCCATTTTATCCAAAAAAAAATAGTTATGCTAGACATTTCTAATAGAATGGGGCTTGTGAATTATAAGTTTGCCGCTATTGAAGGAAGAACACTTGTTTGACATGGCATGCATATTAGTAAAATTATGATGTCATTTTTACACATGATAAAAGAACAAAAATTGGAAAATAAAAAATGTTATGCTATTAATAATATTTTGTGTTTGACGAGAATGAATTAATTAGGCTTGTGATTTGATGTTATAGGAATTTGAATGTAATGTATAGGTGGTAATGTTGATTATGATTGGATTAGGTTAATGGTGCAAGAGAGCGCTAACCTGACTTTCTAGAGGACAAAGGAGAAAAGATATACTAACATTAAAGAGTAATGTTATATAAAACCAAACTCTTGTCCGGAATGGTTATACGACTGACATGGATCATATTCTCTCTCTCCTAATCAGCATCCTTAAAATAAAAAAATAAAAAATATCACTCATCTCTCTCTTCTCTAAAGACCTTGGCCCTAATTCCCCTTTCTCACCTAACCCCATCACCAATGCTGACACTGACGCCCTCCATCGTCTCTAAACCTCTCTTCTGCGACGCCATCCAAGTCCTGCCGACACCGAAGCCCTTCGTCGTCTCTGAACCTCTCTCCTGCGATGCCATCCAAGTCCTGCCGACGCCGAAGCCCTTCATCATCTCCGAACCTCTCTTCTCCGGTGCCAACCATCCATGATAAACCGACCTAGAGAAATCCTAGCCATCCATAGAGAATTGATAATTTGTTCAAGCTCAAGGGTATTCCAATGCTCATTCGATGGGAGAATGAAGGTGTCGCCAATCGTTTGGAAGACAACAAAGCTCATATTGAGCAAAATTGAAGCATTAATGTCCATTTGATCAAGTTCTTGCTTAACTAAAACTTCATCTTGTCTCTGAATAATGAATGCCCATTGCTCATTATGTTTTACCAACATTGAGATACGGTTTGAGTGAATGAGATGCTTACTTCCAAGGATTATTATGAGCATTATTTTTATTTTGATCATGATTTTTTTGGTGAATAGTTGCTTTTGTGATGTAATATAAACAATGTATACATTCTTGGAAATATCTATGATTGTCTTGTTGAAGAACTCATCAAAATTTCTTCCATGTTCAAATTTAATTAACTATTTATATATATAATTCTAAGCAACTTATGGATCAAAAAGAATATTGCAAAGGATTGAGGGTAAATAAAATTTAGAAGTGAGGGAAAATAAGAAGAAATGAAAAAAAAAACTCATGAAAGATTAGTTTTTTGTTTCCATAGTGTAACCAACTAATTAGCTTCAAATAGAGAAACTGTATCTGCATCAAAGGATACACTACAAGAAAAACAGGAATTTGTCACGATTTATTTGGAACAGTTTTGATTCCGTACCAAATTTGTCATGGAAATTGACATGAAACCAAATGTAGTGAAAAAGTCGTTACGGTATTTGACACTATTAGTAAATCATGACAATTTTGTCACAATATTTGGCACAATTTATGTTTTCATCTAAAATTTAGACAAGAACCTGTGCCAAAATCATGCCAAAAACCATGACAAACACATCATCCCCTACTTTGTCACGGTTTTTGGCATAGCTAAGCCTATACCGTGCCAAATGACATATAGTCTATTGTCACAATTTTTGGCACAGTTTAGGCTTAGCCATGCCAAAAATTATGACAAACACATCATCCCTTTCTTTGTCACGGATTTTGGCAGGGTAAAACCTAAACCGTACCAAAAATTGTGCCAAATATCATGTACTCCATTGTCACAGTTTTTGGCACGGTTTAGGCTTGGCCATGCCAAAAATTGTGACAAAGAAAGAGAAAATGTGTTTGTCACGGTTTTTGGTACGACCAAGCCTCAACCATGCAAAAAACTGTGACCATTTGTCACAGTTTTTTGCATGGTTGAGGCTTGGCCGTGCCAAAAACTGTGACAAACAATAATGTTATAATTTAAAATTAGATAAATATAAATTTTCTTGCATAATTTAATTACTCATACACATGATATTTTATATTTATAATAATTATACTCTATTTATAATAATTAATAATAGTTATACTTTTTTTTTATAATAATCACATACCCACAAGAAAAAAACTTACTTTTTTTTCTTGCATAATATTTTCTTAAAAACTCTCTACTATGCTTCACAAAAATATATGAAAATTTTGTTGCATAATTTAATTATGCATAGACATGATATTCTATATTTATAATAATTATATTCTATTTATAATAATTTTTTATATTATAATTTAAAATTTCAAAACTCCAGCCTTGTTTCTTCATCATCGTCCTTTCGTCTTGCTTGTAGGCCTTCTAGTTAGGACAGAGGCCTAATGCTTTGATCTACGCATTTGGTGTGATAATACTAAATCTTGTGTTACGTGTGTTTCAGAAGTTAAAGATATGTTCCCACACTTTTCATAGCATGAAAGCTCAGTATTGTGAAGTGACCTCATAAACGCACTACCTACCTACTCATAGAAGGAGCTGTGGACTTCATGACCTTCACTATTGGGGTTAGCCTTTAAATTGAGTCATAGCCAAAGATGTGTTCTACCATCACCAATTGCTTAGAGAGCCATGGCATCTAGACGACAACGAGGCTCAGCTTCACTGATGTCTAGTAGACAAAGAGTGGAGAGGTACCCGTTGGAGGAGCAAAAGAGGGAGGAAGAAGAAGAAGCTCGAGCTATTGTCGCTGTTGTTGCCGTCATTGCTACTAATGAGCAAAGTTTAGGTCAGGAAGTATCATAATGAACCTTAAGCGCCACACTGATGGATCAACCCAGTCTAGAACTTGTCGGACAAGAGAGAGCTCAAGCACATGTCTTAGTGCCACAGACTCACTTGGTGGTAAGTATGAACACCAAAGACTTCAGCACGATCATAGCACCAGAGCTGCGAGATATCTACATGAAAAGGTATAATATTGAACCAGGACACATGCAACAACTGCGTAGGCGGTATGGAGTACATGGAGACATGGTGACGACTTATGATGATGCTCAAGAAGTCCTTTGACATTGTGCAGGCGTTAAGCAAAGAAACCGTGCGAGGCGATTCCATAGACGTTAGATGGAGTAATGTTGTGAGGTGTGTGAGCAACTATCCTATTATCTTATCTTAATTTATCTTAATTTTAAAGTTGATATTGGAATAGGGTTGTGTGTTTGTGAAACAATAATTGTAGTTATTAACAAATTTTCTTATTATAATATAGTTATAAAATAATTTTAGGTTAAAAATTTAAAATTAAACAAGTATCCATTTTTCTTACAAATAATCATAAAATTAAATAAATAAATATGATCCGATAGCCACATAAAATTCTGATGCTACAGCCTTATCATCAAAATAAGGAATAAAGATGGAAAAAACAAGTGTGAAATCATCCCATATTTTTACTATGAGATGCAAGAGTGTATGTCAGGGATGTACACGGGTTTGGAAAAAGCTCAAGAAATTATAGGGGTTAAGACAGGGAACATCCAATCCAATCAAATTATTTTTTAATTTTGGCAATGACCTCAACTTTGTTTGGTCCATATTTTTTCGCCTGATTTAACACATACACATATAAAATAGATCCTCAATTCTAAATTATTTTTATATGTTCTATTTCTTTTTTTATTATTAATAATAACATTAAATAATCTCATTCAGCTAAGAAACATGTCAAAATTATCATTTCCATAACTAAACACAATAATCTCTAATATCCTTGCTAATTTTCTTAACAATGTCTTCATTTCCCTATTTTTATTAATCTTGAAATATTAAAATATAGATATGTGTTAGTTTAAAAATAAATAAATAATAAACCAGAGAGCAGGAATCTTAAAAGAGATTTTTTTATAATTGATTGATGGGTTGGGATCCAACGGTCCACAACCAACATTAGAATAATCAAAGATCCCTCAATTAAACAAAAACCTATCCTCTCCTCCATCCTCACCCCAAACACTAACCCATAGCCCTCCACCTCCATGGCACTGAAAACCACCTCCACATGCTCACCGTCCTCCTCCGATGGCAGCCCAAACTCACTGTTTGTGAACTCTTCATCACCCTCGGTGTCCTCGACTATGTCGCCCGAAACTTCTCATCTACAAGGGCATCTTCAGTGAATTCGTAAGGCTTTCCTCTGGACCGGTTCCGACCGGGAGAACCTGGAGTTTAACTTTCGCTGGACCCGGCGGAACCTTACCATCGTCGGCTTGTTCAGAATTGTCGTTCCCATCCTCATCTACAAGGGCATCGTCAGTGAATTCGTAAGGCTTTCCTCCTTTTCACCCTTCATGTCGACCTATTGATGTGAAATGCCTAATCAATCTGTTATATGATCTGGTTTTTGATTCCAGCATATGCAAGACGAGGATGCCGGAAGGCCCTACAGGAAATTCCTGTGAAAATTCCAATTAAGGATCTCGATAATTAATAGTGGCGAGAATTGGCTTCTAATGCTTTGCTGTATCTCTGGATGGTAAGAAGATCACTAGTTTCGAGGAGTTGAACCTTGTTTGATTTCAGGTTGTGAATCGTATCATTGACTCTATTGAGATGTTGGCACTGTTAAATGCTTGGCTTGTTGCTTTATATATATTTCAGACGAAAAATAGATTTATGTTTTTGTTTCTGGTTCCTAATTTTTGTGTTGTCCTTTTGTCAAGAGCTTACGATTGCTTTTTGGTGACTTTGGTGAAATGCAAGTACTAAGCAGTGTGACTAGAAAGGATTAACTCAAATGAGTAATCATATTTGGTCTAATATGTCATGTTTTTGGAAGGCTATTGATGTTTCTGAAGTGCCCAATTATATTGGCTTTTAAATTATACGAGCTTTGCTATTATTATTCATGGTTATATGGGCCTTTTGTTTCTTCCAAATATCTTGATTATTAAATTAATCATATTTCGAAGTTATATTGGGATCTTTGGCAATGTATGACATGACCTGCTTATTATGTGGTACTGGTGGTTTTCAGGGAACATATGTTATGAACCTAGTATTAGTAATTTTAATTGGAAATACTTTCTAGTCAGCTGTATTGCACATCCTACATGTCATTTCTATGTTGGCTTTATTGAATTTCTTGTGTGGGAGTGCTTAGTGGATATGCTCATTTGTGGCATATTGGAGAACTATTGTTTTTCCTTATCCTTGACTGGTACAACTTGCTCTTTAAATTCATATGATTGATATAAAAAAGGGCAACACCCCATCTTTGACATCATTGTTCAGTGTGAACATCCTCTAATTTTTTTCCTATTCATCTTGATAGATTTTCTCAATTAATTTAAATTGCTCTATTAGGTCATTACTTGTCCTTTTCTATAGGGAGGACTTTTCCCATCATGTAACTTTTTAAACAAGTCTCTTACTCCACTTTGAGTCTGATTTTTCAATGTTTGCAGAATTATGATTCTCCATTGTTGGTCCTGATGTTAGCATGATATCTCATGAATACTGCTTGATATGTATTTGTGTATGTGTGTATTTTTTTATAATTAGACTTTTGTTAGTTGAAAAACTATTGTTTTCATTTCCATTGCCTTCAATTAGTAACTATTTTAGAGTTGGTTTGCTTTACAGTTGTATAGTTTCTCTATAGGTGTCTGTTGTTTGTGGGATTTTAATTTTTTTGGTGTGAATATTTTGGTGTTAATTAATTGAAAAGACTACATTTTTAATTAAGTACTTCTAAAGGCAGAGCATTATAACATATTGTACATGTGTGCAGGAGTTACAAAGGATGTTATGAAAGATCTGCCACCAAAGAAGGAACTGATATTACGTGATGAATTAAGTAGCAAGCAGAAAGAATACTACAAAGCCATTCTTACTCATAATTACCAGGTTTTAGCTCGTCGTGGAGGCGCACAGGTGGTCATGGTACTTGTCATGTTTCCTATGTCATTTGTATGGATGACTGATGTGTTGTTCTCAATTTAGATCTCTCTTATCAATGTTGTTATGGAACTTCATAAGCTTTGTTGTCACTCGTACATGTTAGAAGGAGTTGAACCTGAAGTAGAGCCAGCATATGCCAATGAAGGGTTAAGGTAAATGAAGTTGCTTTATTTCATGTCCTAATTCTTATATTTAAGGTACCTAGTGCATCTATGTTTTGTTTAGCTAGGGTGTTCAGATCATAACTTTTAGAAACATGGAAACTTGTATACAGTTTTGTTGATATCATTTGATTTGTTAAATTTCATTGAATGAGTTTAATCAAGGTTGTTTCACTTTCTTCTTTTTGATTTTGTTCTTTCATGGCTTAGTGTGCTATCTATTTTTTTGGTCCATCCTTTTCATATTAGTGTTATTTTTATTCTTCATATATCATGTGTTTAATTATCTAAATTGTTCGGAAATTATTTGTCACATTATCTACTTGTGCATAGCTTCATTTGGTTTCATTTCTTTACTTATCTCTCTGAGTCATGCCTTTATCTCATAATTTCTACTATATATTTTTGGCATTGGTCCTGGGTGACTAAGAAGATATGACTTCTGATGAGAGGTTTTTGAATTTTTAAATTAAAAAAATGAAATCGCCCAGGCTTTGGGGACTTAGTATGGAGACGGGGTTGGCAATTAAGTTATTGGAATGAGATGGAGGGAGAACTGATGTGTTTATCTTTGTTTTGTCCTTGATGCAATTTTAATCAAACTTTGTGCCATTTTTTAGGCCGAAGAAAGTTGAAGTACATGCTTTGGTTACATTGTTGGCCATTTAGTTTACCCGGATACAGTTTTGACGAGCCTTTTTTTGGGTATCCATCAAAGTGCAAAATTCAGTTCAGGACCCTTTAGTGTTCTTTTGCTTTTTTTTAGCATGTAGTTCAGATAAGTGGCAATTTTAGTGTATTAAATGGCAATTTATGTGGCAAAATTTGTGTTCCTTTATAGCATATGATTTTTGCAAACTTAATGTTCTTAAATGTTCTTCATGGTTACCTTAGATAGGCCTTGGTTTTAAAGTCACTACACCAAAGTAGGGCTTTTGCAGCGTTTTATTAGCGGCTTTTTTAATAAACCCTCCAATGTTTTTAACTTAGCGGCATTTATTTGTTATAAACGTCACCAAATTCTTTCTGGGTTTTAAATAACTTTCATTTGAAAAAAGATTTACATTAGCGCCGTTTATTTTTTAAAGCGCCTATAAAATAGAGGCATTTATTCATGTGTTTATTGAATAAATGCCGCCAAATTAACTAGGAAAATAAGAGGAATTAAAGTTTTAAAATTTAATTTTAATTAGCGGTGTTTATATTAGTAGGCGCCGGCAATTTTTCTTATTTAGCGGCGTTTATTTAAAAACATGCCTGGCATGTAATTAATGAGCTTGGAGAGATTAACATGTGGAAAATATATATTTAATTTAGCAGCGTTTATATTAATAAACACCGGTATAGTTATTGATATAGCGGCGTTGTATGAAATAAACGTAGTGAATGTAATTGGCGGGATTGTGGTTAAAATTATCCACGAAAATAAAATTTATATAATGGTGTTTATAGTAATAAACGCTGGGAAATATTTATGTAAACATTAAACCTTTCTCTTTAGCTCTCTCTCCCACGCTTCTCCCTTAATTTCTCTCTATCCATTTCTCGACTAGCGATATAAGCACCAACGATTACCTACTCCACTCTTCCTCTTTGATCGATTGGAGAGACCTGGCTACCATTTTCCCCTTTTTTCCCATCTTACTCACGAGCTCCTCGCTCTCTCACCAGCGTAAGCTCTCTCAATTCCTTGTCATTTCTCGCCTTTGATCCTTGTTTTTTTTCAATGTTTGTTCTTCTGTTTGTGTTGTTTGATGAATTCTTGCGGTGATCTAGGGTTTGATTGTTGGGATTTAGGTTTTATCATGTTTTAATGCTTAATCTGTTGGTATTTATGGTTTAATTAGGGTTTCTTTGGTGTTTCATCTCGGAGTTATTTTATTTTTATTTTTTGCTTGCCAATCTTGTTGGTTGATAACGCGTTGAGGCTTTGGATGGGTTGTTTAGGTATCTGGTTTGTTGATTGATGTTGATTGGCTGAGGATTTTTGTTTAGTGTAAATTGGGAGCAAGATTGCGTCTGAGTTTGAGACTGTGAAACGTGGATCATAATTTGGCTTTTTGTTTATTTGTTTTTTTCTTTTATAAATATATTTTGGCTTTTTGTTGGTAGTACTAGCATGCGACGTGATATTGATACGAGACCATTTCAGTTTTCTTTATTTTCTATTCTCATTGTGATTTGCTAATTTGGAGGTTTGAGTGTCTTTTTGGATCTGTTTGGATTCGAGAGTGTTAAGAATAATGATAATATATGTTTAAAGTTCTTTAAAGGTTTTATTTTTGTTTATTTACTTGGTTTTGATCATTTATAGATGTTAGTGGATTCCTAGTTTATCTAGTTATTTCTGTTTTCAGTGAATGTATGAAAAGGTTACATAAAACTCGACCAGCTTATGTTATTTTTGTTGGTTTTGTTTAGTGGATTCCTAGTTTATCTAGTTACTTCTAGTAACTTATATTATTATGGCTTTATGAAAAATGGAACCTAATGAGTTTTTTTTTCAAATTCAGGTTGCTGGCTGAAAAGGAACGGAAGGGATTTGAGGAATAAAGGTGCAGGATATTAAGAGAGGTCAGAAGATATCAAGTCGGTTAGTGCCTTTCTATTTATTTATATTTTAAATAGTTAAGAATCTAACCAATTGTTCTAATTTCTTTTTCATAGTTTATAGACTTTCATGGAGACTTTATTAAAAAATTAAAAATTAAAAAGATGTCAATTAGAGTCTTCAAGAATGTCAAAGATGGTATTGCAATACTAGTTGTTGTATATGTTGCTCAAAATAAAATAGACTAATTCATTTTCATTTCTGTTATTATGAAACCTCATCGAAATCATACACAAATATACAAGAAGTTTTCAGTTTTGGGAAATTATTCATTCTTTATTCATTAAAAATTTACGAAGATGTATATATATGTATGCCATATGCTATATATTTTTTCTATATCCATCATGCACATATATATCAGTGTCTGTATTTACATGATTATGAGGTGGTGACAAATTGGGCTGGCATATATGCATGACATGCAACTAGCAAGGATATTGACATGTCCGAATATGCGTGTACACCGCAACTGCACGGTTGTCGAAGTAATAATCCCAGACGAGTGAGTATCGTATCCACAGAGAGTAGAGAATAAAGACACTAAAATTGTTTCTTAACTAATGTGGAAGATAAATAGTGATATGTGTGACAAGATTCAATTCTCAAGAGTAAAAACAACAAGAAAGAGAGCACAAGTAAAGGAGAAGGTAAGGCAATCGATAAAGATGGGGTACCCGGGTATTGTTCCGTCTAGGACAATCGTTTCAAGTGCAAGAAACCTCTATTATGCTTCCTAATTAATGCAATAGTGAGTCATGGAAATCCTTAATTGCATAGTCCCAAATCTAAGGTCAACCATGCCTAACTCTATACATGTCCCAAAGGAGAAATTGAACAATCTCAACACCTCTCACTCGTATAGAATTGCAATGAGCTTTAGGGACTCCAAAAGATAAATCCTATTCCTATGTATAGACCTAACCCTTTGGTCCAGGTGAAAGATCCCTAGCCACAATTAAGTCCTAGATGCTAAAATCACTTCAACGCTTCACTCCGTTGCACTCGCAACTAAGCCCAGCGGAAGGTCATCCCTTAGCCCATTCACTCTACTATGACCGCAAAGAACTCTTGGAACATGGAGGAAGGATAGATCATACCGGAGGGGAAACGGGACGCTCCGCTACCTCTCGACTCACCCTCTCAACCCTCTCCAATCTAGCTTTGTCTAACTCTCATGGTGTGTCACTCACTCACAAGAGTTACCAAAAAGAACTCTCAACCCTAGTGTCACTCTACGGGAGTATCCATACAATCAAACATACAAGATTGGAACTCAGAATAAACATCAATTAATTAAAAGCATAATAAAGAGATTCAATGAAACGAATACATCCTAGGGTTCACAAATACCCAAGTACCCACTAGGGGTTTAGTTCTCCATGGAGCTAGATACAATCAATGAAATCGAATGTGAAAACAAAGCATCCATAGAAAACTCCCTAGTTAGTCATGGCGATGGTCTTGTGGAGAGTCCTCTACTCGTCGCAAAGGGTCCCTTTGTCCGCTCTAGGGATACACCCTCGCCGGATCGAGTCTCGATGAAAGCTCTCCCACTAACCTTATTCCAAATGGTGCGATGTCTGAGTCCCGAGAACCTCTCTAAAGCCCCTAGCCAATACCTCTCAAAACCCTAGCCGTAGCCTCTCTCAAGTTGGGGAAACGATGGAGAAAAGAATGCTGAAATCGAGGCTGAAATTGGCTTTTATAGGGCTCGAATCGAGAATCCACACGCCCGTGTGAGCGCCCCTGTGGATTTTTCACACGGGTGTGTGGAATTTCAACACGCTCGTGTGGATTCTCTGTTTTCATGTTTTCTCGGCCGGCTGTGAACAGTGCTGGTACAGTATTCTTGCTATAGTTTTTCAACAGTACCCTACTACAATACCGGTCCAAAATACTCCCGAATCCATACTTTCATCGAGGTAACGCAAACAGGCACACGTTTACGTCGTGGATCGCTTTGCTTCTTCAATAACGAACATGTTGGTGGAGATCTTGTTCTATATGCACAAGTCAGAATGCTTGAATGTGACTGCCCTTGTGCCCCTCCAAATGGTTATACTAACTTGAATACGAGGAGGTTGGCACACATTCCCGCATCTCAAACCTGACCTGTGTCTTCGCGTTTGAACCTTAGCAAGATTTCCTCCAAATTGGTGCATTTACGACCCACATTGGCGTCTTGCTTTCATATTCGGCCTCACAACCCTATCTGCATGAAAGTAACATAACTACACACATATTAGCGTTAAAACCCAAGAAAAGTAATGCTCAACACAAGGAAAGAACACTTCGTATTCTTATCGCACAAGCACTTATCTGATATTCCATATCTAATTACCTTTTTCTAAGCTAAAAATTTTATTATATTCTTATCTTTTATAGTAAAATCAACTATATGCAAAACATCACAGAAAAACAAATTGCTAAATGCCATATACTTTATCTATGCATGTCCATCATGCACATATCAGTATGTATATGTGCATGCTTGGTTTTATGTTAATTAACATGTGAAACATGTATGACCATCACAGTGATCTCTTTTATCTTTAAATATTTATGTTAGAAAAGGAAGCATTATGGAATAACTGTAATTTCCTTCATCATTAATGTATATCTTAATGTGTTAAGGAGAAATATGCTTTAATTTAGAAGATTGTGAATACTTTTGTAATATATTAAGTAGAAGATGGATAAGAGTTAGATATGTAAGTCATGATTGAGTCAAGAATACGAAGATGGAGTCAAACAATTCATCAAATTTGCATTTGCCAACTCAAGTGGAGATGATAGGATCATTTGCCCTTGCATAAAGTGTATGAACATCCATTGACAAACACGTGAAACAGTGCTTGAACATTTAGTATGTGATGGCATTCTACAAGGTTACACATGTTGGTTTTTTCATGGAAAGCATGTACCGTCACCTATCCATGAGACAACAAACACGTTTACAACTCCATCAAGCTCTAATCCTCACTTCCAAACTTATGGTATAAGACCGTATAGCATGGAAGAATTATTATGGATGCTTTCAACATTCATCAGTTGATAACGAGGGCCTACCATCTACTCCGATGAATTCAATGATCGAGGTGAATGACGAGGTAGAAGCTCCTAGAGAAGCTAAAGAATAGCCTTCTAAAGAAGCCGCCAAAGTTCTCATGTTGCTTGAAGCTATGAATGACAAACTTTTTCGAGGATCATAGCATTCTAGATCAGTCTCTTTGCATTTAACTTTTCCATCTAAATGCAGCTAAAAGCTGGATGACCGCTAAAAGGCCTTGACCACTTGATTGAATTCTTTAAAAGAATCCTCCGCAGCCTATTCTTGAAAGTGATTCGTGAGTCAAGAAAGTTATTAAGGATTTGGGTCTCGGGTATGATTCATAGTTGTCCAAATGACCGCATGCTATATTAGGAGCATAATGAAGGTCGCTAATCTCTGATCATATGTGTGGTCGTTCTCTAGGTGTCCCCAATTTTTGGTCAACATTTGAATGATGACAATGTAAAGTGGTTCGCTGGCGACCTGGCGGTGTCAAGGTATTTTCCTTTAATACCATGACTGTAGAGAATTTTCATGTCGACTTAGACTGACGATATGATGCGCATGCTAAAGGTTGGGCCAATGATGGATTCACGTTACGATTAGCGATGCTAAGGCATGGAAATCATTTGATACAAGATATCCCGACTGCTCGATTATAGAAATGTTAGGCTTGGTCTTTCTTCTAATGGGTTTAACCCATTCAACTTATTAAGTACTTCTTACAACACTTGGCCAATGGTGTTGATTTCTTATAACTTGCCACCGTGATTGGGGATGAGAAACAAACTTTCTTTCCTTTTGGTCAACGATTATTCCTAGTAAACAAAGGTCTTGAAACGATATTGACATCTACCGCATACAACCTCTTATTAATAAAGAGTTTAAAGCACCATGGGTCGGTAGTGTAGAGACATATGATGCATCCGTAGGGAGAAATTTTCAATATTGCGCGCTGCCTTATTATGGACTATTAACGATTTCCCTTCCTTACACAAATTTATCGATTGGGAACACCAGCGCGAAAATATGCTTCGGTTCTTGTTAAAGTTGAAGAAGAAACTTATTCACACAATGGTTAACTAATGGCCGAAGTTTTGTTAAATGGCACATCTACTGTGAAGGAACATAATCATCCATACAGATCTCGTAAACATCTCTTTGATGGTAATGTGTGTAGATGGGAGCGCCTTCGCCACTGGTCTAATATTTTATTAATGTTGGAAAGAGTTGCAATTTCTTATGGGTAACAAGGCAATACAAATTAAAAAATAAAACACTAATAATGAATCTAAGAAAAGACCACCTAATAAGTATCCAATATCGACTTGACACCGATGATGATGTAGTACGTGAAGAAGTGAATCAACCGAAGTAGCTTTCAGGATTTAAGAGAAGCATATTCTTTTGACGATTATATTAGCAATGACAAACCACTCAATTATAATT
>NW_024087830.1:0-22027 GCF_009730915.1 Dioscorea cayenensis subsp. rotundata
ATCGCTATGAAATGGAGTACTCGGATATTTCTCCGCCTAGGATTATTGCTTCAAGTGCTAAACCAACTATTATGCTTCCTAACTAATGCTCAATGAGTCGTGGATATCCTAAGATACACTGTCCCAAACCTAAGGTCAACCTTGACTAACTCTATACTATACCCCGGCGGAGAAATTGATCAGTCTCAACACCTCACACTGTATAAAGTTGCAAGACGCTCTAGGGATTTCAAGTGATAAACCCTATTCCTATATGTAGACCTAACCCTTTGGTCCAGGCGAAAGGCCCCTAGTCACAATTAAGCCCCATATACTAATGATTACTTTAACGCTTCACTCTGTTTCTTGCACAACTAAGCCCCAGCGGAGTTCCTCTCTTAGTACTTTACTCTATTGTGATCGCAAAGAACTCTAGAAAATGGAGGTAGGATAAATCACGTAAGAAGGGAAAAGGGATGCTCCAGTACCTCTAGATTCACCCTCTCGACCCTCTTCAATCTTTCTTTGTCTAAGCCTCACGGTGTGTCACTCACTCACAAGGATTACCAAAGTGAACTCTCAACCCTAGTGTCACTCTAAAGGAGAGATCATTCAATAAGCATTCAAGATTGGAACTCAATTAAAAACATCAATTAAGGAAATCATAATAGAAAGTTAATGAAACAAATACATCCTAGGGTTCACAAATCCAAGTACCCACTAGGGGGTTTAGCTCTCCATGGAGCAAGATACAATCAATAGTAAAATCGGAAGTAAAAACAAGTAATCCATAGGAAAACCCCTTCAGTAGTCATGTCAATGGTCTTGTGGAGTAGCCTTGTCCTCTCTAAAGGTTCCTTTGTCAAGCCTAGGGCACACCTTCCTGGATCGGTACTGACGAAAGCTCCCCCAATAACTATCTTCCAAGAGAAACATGGTGTCGAAGCCATAGAACCACTCCAAAAGCCTAGCCAATGCCCCTCTAAACCCTAGCCACAAGCCTCTCAAGAGTTGGAGATAAGATGGAAAAAAAGATCCTGAAATCGGGTTGAATCGCGGCTTTAAATAGGCTGGAATCAGGCATCCACACAGCCTTGTGTATTTTCCACACGCCCCTGTAGAATCTCCACATGGGCATGTGGATTCTCTGAAATTCTTATAAAAGTAATACTCATTGTAAGAAAAGAATACTTTGTATTATTAACACACAAGCACTTATCAAACTCCCCCACACATAAGCTTTTGCTTGTCCTCAAGAAAAAATAAAACATTGAAGCATAGAAGAAGGAAATATTGAAAGTGCTTGGCCTTAGGTTCACCAAAGCATGCAAGGAGAGCATTCCATAAGAAAGGGAACTTTCAACACTAAATACGAAAAATCAATGCTCTAGCTTAAAACTTGAATAAAAAAGGACAACAAACCCGAAATCATGTAAATGTGTGTAAACTCACTCAATACAACCCAAGGTATACTCCTAAAGTTCTAAGTATAAGGGACTTATTTATCTACAAAGCACAACAAAACAAAAGGATGGTAGTAGCTTCACACATCCTCTAAGGTAGCTCTTTCCAAAGCGGCTGTTAAGGTGGCTTTCATACTTTCGAGGTGGTAGCTCTTTCTACCGGGTAGTAACTTTCATACATCCCATGAGATATCTCTTTCTCTCATTAGGGTATAACTAGTATCAGACTTATGAGAGTAGCTTCATACTTTATAGGTGGTAGCTCTTTCCACCCCAATGCACAACCAACAAGTATAAACTTTTTCTCTTTTTCCATTTTTTTTTCAGCAAAATTAACAGAAGAAATAACACTAACTAGTCCCTTTAACATCAAACTTGAGTTTCCAAAAGAGTTTAATGAGTGAGTAGTGCACAAGCTGTCAATTGGGCAAAAATTCCTAAAAATTCAAGTAAGGTGAACCTCCATTGGCTATGTGAGCATGTATGTCAATCAAAACTAATGTAAAGGACATGTGCAATGTGACTTCCCCCTACACTTACATTGTACATTGCCCTCAATGTACACATGCAATCACACTAAAAAGTATAACAATCAAGAATATATGTGGGAGTGGCAATTGAAACAATACTCCCTTGACTCCTAGTGTTGCATTTGATGGAGCTAAATCCTTGGGAGTGAAGTTCCAACGGGTTGTGAAGCACATACGGCCAAGTGCACAACACCTTGGCCGTATCCATGACTAGTTCTCAATTCCCATACTGACAAGACCATCTGCACGCATACACAAGGGGATTCAGTGAAGCTCAATAAATAAAAACAACTCCAGTATATAAAAGATAGAGCAATGAATACAACTCGAGATAAAAGAAAAGATAAACTTAGAAGGAAGATCTTTTCTAAGTGTACAAGTCCAAAATAGCAATACTAAAATAAAATATAAAAGAAATAAAAGAAAAGACGCATCAAGCGTCGGTGTCATCGGCAGTCAGCTCTGTTGGTGCTGCGGGTGCTAAATCAAATGGTGCTGGTGGAGATAACGATGGTGATGCTGGCAGGGTCTGGGTGGTCCTCGGTCTCCTGAAGAAAGGTGAGGTCACGTATCGCTCTAATAATTGTTGTATGGTGTTAAGACGAGCCATAACCCCTGTGTACTGCGTAGCTTGTATAGCTCAGACCTCGTCAATCTCGATCCGAAGCACACCCACAGTACCCTCGAGCCTCTCAAGATGATCATAGGCTCGGGAAGAATAAAACCTGAGGACGCCTCCTTTGCTGTGAGTTGTGCCACGGTCTCCATCGATGCAGGTGGAGGCTCGAGGATTTGCTGTGAATCCTCTGTTGCATCACCTCCGCCTTCGGCGGTCTTTGGGGTAGGCGTAGCCAGATATGCTCCAGGCCCATATCTGTGCACTAACCCCATCATCCTCATCGTATCTAGGCTAAGAGGAGAGGGAACAACTGTCTTTTTCAAAGACCTCGGATAGCGTCCAATAGGCCCATCCCCAGGATGAGTCTAGTGATATAAGGGCCAGCGAATAATACTCCCGCTCTCACATAATGGCCCTGGTGCATCAGAAAATCTGCCACTATATGCCATAGGTGAATCGGCTCATTCTAGACCATGGAATATAAATTAAGTAGCTCCTGCCGGCTCAAAACACCTGTGCTATAGCCTTGGCCATTCACAGATCTGCTAACGACTGAGTGTAAGTATCTGTAGCTCGGCCATGACAACCATGAGGCCTCGGACACTCCTGATTCATACTGTCCCTATCTATATAAAGCTCGGTATACTCGCTATGGGGTCAGTGTGCCAAGTTATTCTATTGGCAAGTGTCCATACTCCTCTATATCTGTATATGTCTCATCATACAAGCCCATACAAACTGAGAACTCAGTGACACTTATGCTGAAATGGTGTCCGAATGCTCTGAAATGTATGATATAGATGCTGTTGAATCTCCTATATGGCCGATCAAACTTGAAGGATGCCAATACCTCCAGCGTCAATGTGCGAAAAGCTGGCTCTCTGATCGATAATAATCTCCTTCAGCTTCCCACAGCCAGCAGCTTGTCTATCTTATTGGCCAACTCATCACCTCGCTGAACCTCTCTCAGCGCACTCAAGTCCACGAAATGAGACTGTCCAAACCTGATTCTCGACAACCGTTCAAATTGAGTCTGATGCTCGGGATTCAAAAATTGAATGTGTGCTAACTCAGGTGAAGTCTCCCTGGGACGCTTACCCTCTTGCTTCTTCGAATGAGGTGCCATATCTGCAAGAATTGAAGAATAAATGATCAAAGAAGCTCACAAAGTAATACTACAGGAATCAACACGGTCGTGTGGATCTGCGGGAAGTGAAAACAGCATGGCTGCGTACCAAGAATTTAAATATACAACTCCAAGACATTCCCAAACTACTTCTACGCATGTAATTACCCTTCTAGAGAAAAGCCGAAGCACATCCACTAGTTTTAATCCAACCAAAATAGGAAATGGCGAATAAAAGAGGGATTAAAGGCTTACCGACAAGACATATATGAAAACTTCAAAATTTGCCGAAAAATCTAGTAAAAATCCCTATAAATCAGCTATGCGAGGTCAGGAGAGTGATAGATAGTGTTCTCTGAATGATTTAGAGCGTAATGTTGAAGAGACACGAAGAAATTTTAAGGAAAACCGGCGTCTCTTGGAATTTTGCACATCGACACGGGCGTGTGGAAATTACCCATGCTCGTGTGACTCCATAAGAGAGCTCCACAGGGGCAGACGCATGCCCCTGTGTGCTCTCAGGAAAACACTCAATGCTTCTTAATGCAACCACACGGTCATGTGGAAATTCTCCACGCTTATATGCCCGACCCAAAGGGGCACACGCACGCTCCTGTGTATTCTCTGGAAAAATCTCTAAGTCTCTGTAGGAATACACATGCCCGTGCAGAAATAACCCACGGGCGTGTGGTTGTTCCAAGGTCGTTCATAGGGGCGAGTCCATGCCCCTGTGTCCTCTCGGGATGAGCTCACAGTAGAGACCCACGGCCATGTGAAAATTCCACACAGCCATGCATTTTCTCTGGATGCCTTAGAAAACTCCGTAGGCTTTGTAGAGAATTCCTGAATATTTAAATACACTCAGAGCCTGCCTTATAATGCAACGTAGACCAGAGAAAACATGGAAAACGGGCTCAAATGACCAACAACTTTACCAAACAAATTTAAGCACACGATAACACCAAATAATCCATAAGAAAATCATAGCAAAAATATCAAAACATATAGACATCAATACTTAAAGCCTTATTCATGCAAACACTAAACTAATGATCTAGAAAAAATAGTAAAGACTTGAGTTGACTCCCAAAAAGTGCTTGTTTAACGTCACTAAGCTTGACGTACCTTGTCTTACCTCACGGGGGTTGATAGATGAAGGTTTTGCTCTTACCCATGACATGAAAGCACGATGAGCAAAGCCTTTTGAAGGTAGAGGGCAAGTTGTCGTGCTTGTTACCACGTGAAGGTCCGTCAGCCTTGTTATGTTCTTGTGTATCCCCAACAGCCTTGCGGCGTTTCTTGTGGCATCTCCTTGCCTGCTTCATCTTCTGGAGCACCTTCTTCACAATCCCCAGGGTAGATTGTACTTTCTCCTCTATACCAAGCATTAATACTTCTTCCTCCTCCACTTCTTGGTCTAGCAACCCCTCGTACTGGTCCGGATTCAAGATTTCCTGCATATATTCATCAATTAGTTCATCGGTAGTATCAAGAAAATAAAGAGTATCATCAAAGTCAAGAGAATATCGGATGACTTTGGCGAGGTGGTAGGTGAACTTATCGTCGCCCATCCATAGTGTCAACTCTCCACCATCCATGTCGATAAGTGCCTTGGAAGTGCACAAGAAAGGCCTCCCAAGTGTTAAAGGAACATCTACATCCTTATCGACATCCAACACTACGAAGTCTACATGAAATATGTACTTGTCCACCTTGACAAGCACATCTTCATTGATGCCCCTCGGATGTCTCACTATTTTGCCCACCAATTGTATTGTCATCCGAGTGGCCTAGACTCTCCCAAGCCAAGCTTCTAAAAGAAAGAATACAGCATAATGTTGATACTAGCCCCTGAGTCCGGCAATGCCATCTCTTCACCCAAATTGCCAATGTTGCACGGAATGCTGAAGCTCCCTAGGTCTTTCTTCTTGTTCAGCATATTCTTTTGCAACACCGCTGAATAAGAGGCATCTAAGATAACCGATGCACTCTCTTACAATTTCCTTTTGTTGGTCAAAAGATCCTTCAAAAATTTTGCATACCTAGGCACTTAAGATAATGCCTCCACAAAAGAAATGTTTATGTGCAATTGCTTAAATAGGCCCAGAAACTTCTTATACTGCTCGTCGTTTTGGTCATTCTTAAATCTTGAGGGGTAAGGGATTCTTGACTTGTAAGGTGGGGGTGCTACCTTCTTCTCCTTGTCCACTCTTTCCTCAACCTCCATGACCTTGGGTGCTTCAACATTGGTCTTCTCACTGGGGAAGCCTACCCTCAACCTCACGACCACTTCTCAAAGTGATCGCCTTCACATGTTCTCATGGATTGGTCTCGGTGTTACTCGGCAAGCTTTCTTATGGTATCTCCGATAGAGACTTCACTATTTGCCAAACTTGATTTTCTAGATTATGCAATGAAATGGTGTGGTTGTGAAGTGTAGCCTCGACTGATTGAAACCGTGTATCCGATGATTGCACAAATATGGTCAAGGCTTTCTCTAAGTCAGTCATCCGGGTCTCCAAAACTAAAACTCGATTCTCCATGTTTGGGGCTTGTTGTTGTTAAAAACCCAGTAGTGCCATGTAACACGTAGGAATATGCGTGTGAACTGCAAGTGCACGAGTGTCGAAGTACTAAAATAAGCGGTAAGTCGGGTAGTTGATTCCATAGGGAATAGGGCTGATAGTACTAACTTCTTCTCTACTATCTGGCCTAGTGATAATAGGATAGTTTGGTGATCTAATGTGTGAAGAAATGAATACCGGAGATGAATATGCAAGGGTAAAATAGATGGAGATCTCAATCAATAAAAGTAGGCTATTTGGATAATGCTCCTCCTAAGATTCAGGTATTAGGTACCAGATATGGAAAGTGTTTCTACGATGAGTAAGTTAAGTCGTGGAAATCCAAAAAATAATCGGATCCAGCCTCCAGATCACTGATACTAATCCCGTACGAGGTCCCGGTGGAGAAATCACTCAATCTCAACACTTCACACCATATATGACTACAAAGCACTCTTGGGACTCCAAGAGGTGTATCCAATTCCTAAAGATAGATCCAACCCTAATTCCCGGCTAAGGATCCCTAACCCTCCACTATTTCATGACTCACCATCTGAACCCTCTTCAATCTTGAGATTCTAATCCTAATGGAGACCTCTTTCTCACCAAGGTAACAAATCATGCAAACTAAATAACCATAGGATCAATAAGGTAAGCAAGCATTAGACAATCAAGATTGAAACTTAATCAAACTCGGATTAAATAGAAACACAAAGCAAATCCACAAAAGATGAGAATCCTAGGGTTCACAAGCCCAAATACCCTGTAGGGTTTAGCTCTCCATGCAGCAATATACAAAACACACCATCAATGAATGAAAGTACATTAAAACCATAGAAATAAACCCCATTATATATGAACTGATGGCCTTGATGGGAGCTTCGACGTCTTGAAGGACCCACTCCGAAGCTAGGGTCACCGGTAGCTTCCTTGATGCTATGACGGAGGAGGAATCGATCAAAGTTGGTGACGAAGTGCCTCCAAAGCCGCAAAGACCTCCTCTAGAAATCGTAGCCGTCTCACTCCTCAAGGGCCGCACAAAAGATGAGAAAGAATGGGGCAAAACAACTATTTATAGGACCTAGACCGCGTCTGTCACATGCCCCCACGCGCCAATGTGGATTTTCCAAGCGTCCATGTGGGCTGCAGGAATTTCCACACGGGCGCGTGAACAGTAATTCTGCTACAGTAAATTTTCTGCATTATTTGCTACAGTACTTATCACGGACGTGATCCAAACATTCTCCTCTTAAGGCCACACAATCGGGCACATGATCATGTGGTAGGCTGTAAGACTTTTCTTCATCGACGCGTCTTTGAGAGATCTTGCAATATTTACAAAGAGAAAGAATTTGAGGATGTGAATGCCTTCGTGCTCTTCGAAATAGTGAATTAACTTGACTTTGCTTGGAAGTTGGCACACATCCTCACGTTCGTGAACTTCTCTTGTGTCTTGCTCGTTGAATTGCACAAGAACTCCCCACATTCATGATTTTGTAGCCTATCTTTGCTCCCTTTTACTCATTCACGACATCTACAACCTATATGCATACAAGAACACCCAATACACGATATGAGGCATAAACCATATATAAAATGATGCTTAATACATGTAAAAGACATCTAAAAACATGTTTACTCAAGCACTTATCACTATGGCCTTTTGCTGCCCTTGGTTACTCAATGAGAAATTAGGGTGGTTTCTCCACCCTTGGTTGTAGGTGTTGCTATATGGATTAGCTTGTACTCTTCCCGAATTGCCCACAAAGTCTACTTGTTCAGTCAGGGCTGAAGTAGCAATCGAAATAGGACAATCAGACGGCATATGTGAACACCTACAACCATCACAACTTGTGATTTCGACCACCCTTGGTGAAGTCAATATATCCAATTTCTTGCTCAATGCCTCTACTTGGGCTGCCAAAGATGTAACCGCATCGATTTCATGGAGTCCGGCCACTTTCTTCATTTCCCTTGCATTCCATTGGTAGCTGTTCATGGCCATGTCTTCTACCAATTATCAGGCTTCTTCAGGGGCCTTGCTCCCCATTGTACCTCCTGCGGTGGCATCTACGAGTTATCTTGTACTTGGATTCAACTCGTTGTAAAAAGTCTGAATAATCATCCATTTTGGGAATCCGTGTTGTGGACACTTCCGCAAGAGATCCTTGAATCTCTCCCATATCTCAAACAAGGACTCAAGCTCTATATGAACAAACGGCAAAATCTCATTACGAAGCTTCGTTGACTTTCTCGGAGAAAAGTATATCGAAAGGAAGGATTCGACCATCTCATTCCAAGTCATGATGGATGCTTTTGGCAAGGAATGAAGCCATTGCTTTGCCCTTCCTTTGAGATAGAATGGGAAAGCCCTCAATCTGATAGCGTCATCTGAGACACCGTTAATCTTCAACATGTCACAAACTTCTAAGAAGTTTTCGATGTGATTGTTTAGATCCTCATCGGTCAAACCATTGAACTGCACTGACTGCTGAATCATCTGGATGAATGCCGGCTTTAGCTTAAAATTTGGAGCTGTAATCGGGGGTCACACAATACTCAATTATGTACCCAAAACTGAGGGTCTGGCATAATCAGTAAGTGTTCTCTGTTGCTCATTCTGCCCTGCTATGTTATTTGACACTTCAACTTCTAGCCTGATTGGACAGTTCTTGCACAGGTTCTTTACCCCTTCTTCGGAGTGTACGTTCAAGTTCAGGATCACCTTCAATTAATATCGAAGGGTTCCCTTAGGTCATAACTTGGAGCTGCACTAAAAGAAAGAAAACAAATCAGAACGATGATAGAATAAGAAGATATGAAATAGAATGAATGATAAATAGCTAATATAGCAAAGTGCAAAGTATCTCTAAACGCCTACTCCCCGGCAATGGTGCCAAAAACTTGATAACGCCATTTGCGTGTGACCCGCAAGTGCACGGGTTTATCGAAGTAATAAATCCCAGGTGAGTGGGTATCATATCCATAGGGAGTAGGGAATAAAAACACTTAAGTTGCTACTTAACCAAGCGAAGATGAAATAATGATTGTGTAGATAAGATGTAATGTAAACAAAGATAAAAGAAACAAGAAAGAGAGGCACAAATAAGTGAGAGGAATGGCAATCGATATGAAATGGAGTACTCAGATATTGCTCCGCTTAGGATTATCGCATCAAGTGCTAAACCATCTATTATGCTTCATAACTAATGCTCAATGAGTCGTGCATATCCTAAGATACACGGTCCCAAACCTAAGGTCAACCATGACTAACTCTATACTATGACCCGGTGGAGAAATCGATCAGTCTCAACACCTCACACTGTATAAAGTTACAAGACGCTCTAGGGATTCCAAGTGATAAACCCTATTCCTATATGCAAGATGCTCTAGGAATTTCCACACGGGCGTGGACCTTCACAGGGCTAGTTCACATGGGTATTCACACGCGCCTATATACAAAATACCCACGCCCGTGCATTTGTTACAGGGTTAACCACAGAGGCGAGTCCACGCCCCTGTGCGCTCTTTAGAAAAATCTCTAAATCTCTGCAGGAAGACGCACGCCTATGCAGAAATTACCCACGGGCGTGTGGATAGCACTTGGTTGCCCACAAGGGCGAGTCCACGCTCCTGTGCCTTCTTTGGACGAGCTCGCAGTGGAGATCCACGGGCGTGAGGAAATTCCACACGCCCGTGTGTTTTCTCTGGATGCCTTAAAAAACTCTGCAGGCTCTGCACAAAATTCCTGAACATGTATATACACTCAGAGCCTACCCTATCATGCAAAATATACCAGAGAAAACATGAAAAACTCACTCACACGACCAAAAAATTCGCCAAAAAAAATTGAAGCACACGATAACACCAAATAATCCACATAAACATCATAGCAAAAGCATCTAAAAATCAAGACACCAACACTTAAAGCCTTATTCATGCAAACACTAAACTAGACACTAAAAAACAATAAAGACTTGTGTTGCCTCCCAAGAAGCGCTTGTTTTACGTCACTAAGCTTGACGTACCTCTTCTTTACCTTATGGAGGCTTGAAAAGACTATGTTCCTCCCGACTAGACATTGCATAGCTACTTCTTTTAAACCAAAAATCTACTTGCCGGGGTGAAATATTTGTCGGAGAGTCCAACCATCTTGCCTTTGGCCTCCAAGGAAACAATTTGGGTTTGGAATTGTCCAAGCTTAGCTCAGGTGGGTCATTGGATGGCTTCAATCTCCTACCCACGTCTTTTTCCAATCCTAAAATCTTTTTCTTGCAATTTATGAATTGATCAATCCCAAGGAGAGATGCTTGTTCCATTACCTTAGGATTTTCTTCTTCTTGTGTATTTTCAGCTTGAAAGGGACATGACACTAGCAAATCCTCTTGAAAATATTCTCTCTTACAAGAACAATCTTCATTCACACAATTTAAAATCTCAAAATGATATTCAACTTCTTTCTTTTCATTTTCTGCACCAATGTATTCAATTTGCCCAACTTCTTCATTGTCGTTCACTACAACATCATTTCTATAAGGACCTTAAATTGCTTGCTCAAAAACTTGTTGTTCCTT
This sequence comes from Dioscorea cayenensis subsp. rotundata, assembly GCF_009730915.1. NCBI lineage: Eukaryota > Viridiplantae > Streptophyta > Magnoliopsida > Dioscoreales > Dioscoreaceae > Dioscorea > Dioscorea cayenensis. Next base: position 10,856 of record NW_024087830.1, read on the forward strand.
GGAGATTATGTCAAGTATCCCTCCTAATTGATGCTCAAGGTTTTTAAGGGAGGTTTCATGACATCTTAGTGTGGTCTCAATATTTTAGACATGGACATCGGTTGCTTCAATAAAATTAGCTAACACTTTTTGCAATTGAGGTGCATCCTTTCCAATTATCTCATCCTTTTGACATTCTTCTTGAGGTGCTTCCTAATGTTGTCCATCAATATTCCATAATAAGTTTGGGTAGCACACTTTAATTGGATGATATGTGTTGCAACATGTATTGCTCTGTTGTTGTGAAGTAACAATTCTATCAACTTTTTTACTGAGAGCTTTGACCTTAAAAATATAGAGCAACAACTGGGTCAATCATCTTTTAAACTCCTTGCAAGAAAAATTAAGAGACGACAAAAGAAAACAAACGAGAATGATGGAAGAATAAGAAAGTGTAAAATAGAATGAATGGTAAATAGCAAAAATAGCAAAGTGCAAAGTGTCTCTAAAATGCCTATTCCCTGGCAACGGTGCCAAAAACTTGACAACGCCCCTTGTGTTTGACCCGCAAGTGCACGGGTTTATCGAAGTATTAAATCCCAGGTGAATGGGTATCGTATCAAAAGAGAATAGTGAATAGAAACACAATGATTACTATTTAACTATGATGAGAATGAATTGATGGTAGATTGAATAAAATTGATATAAAAAGAGATAAAAGAAACAAGAAAGAGAGGCACGATAAAATGAGAGGAAATGCAATCTATGTAAATGGGGTACTCGGATATTGTTCCACCTAGGACAATGGTTTCAAGTGCAAAACCAACTATTATGCTTCCTAACTAATGCATTAATGAGTCACAGAGATCCTTCAATACACGGTCTCAAATCTAAGGTCAACCGTGACTAACTCTATATGATGTCCCGGAGGAGAAATCGAACAAGCTCAACATCTCGCACTTGTATAGAATTGCAATGGGTTCTAGGGAATCCAAGTGATAAACCCTCTTCCTAGATGTAGACCTAACCCTTTGGTCTAGGTGAGAGGTCCATAGTCACAACTAAGCCCTAGGTACTCAAATCACTTCCACGCTTCACTCCGTTGCCTCTGCATCTAAGCCCCAGCGAAAGGTCATCCCTTAGCCCATTTACTCTACCACGACCACAAAGAACTCAAGGAAATGGAGGTAGGATAAATCACATCAGAGGGGAAGGGGACACTCCGCTATCTCTCGACTCACCCTCTCGACCCTCTGATGAGTGATCCGCAAGTGCACGGAGTCGTCAAGTAATACCCCTCGTGCGAGCACGAGAGGGTCGTATTCCCTGGGCCTAAGAATCTACTCTTACTTCCTCTTTGCGTATTGTCTAGTCGAATGATTCGAAGGGTTTCTCTAATCTATTACTTGAAATAAAAGAACTACAAATGGAGTCTATGATAAGGTAGGGGTATAAAATCAGGGGAAAGACATGGTCACGGATGCGGATTCCCTAGGGGCTACTAAAGTGCAAAGGATGCTAAGAATGTCATGCAATTGAAGGTTTGGACCTAGAGATTTCCTAAATTAGATCAACCCGATGGTCATGGCAATTAACCCCTAATCCGGTATAAGTATTGACACAGAATTTCTTCTGATCAAATCCTCATACGATTGCATTAACAAGTGGGAAAATTCCTAATTAGGGCCGGAATACAACTTGGTCTAGCCCTAATGGTGGAGGGGTACAGAATACCCGATGGTCACGGCGTATTCGTACATGAATCCCTTCCAAACTTGGTGTGTCTAGTATAAGGGCGATGGTCACGCTACCAAGTACAACCTAGCAGTTGGTTTACAGAGTTCTCTTGTAAGCAACACATCAAATGCACCAAGAATGAATCACAAATACACAACAATTGCAATAGACAAAATTAAATCATCCAAATACACAAGTTCACCCCAAGGTTCACCGGCATCCGGTGACCTTGGGATCTACTCGTCCATGCAAACAAATACAAGCAACAAGTCCATGAAAACAACTACAAATGGCATAAGAAAACTCCCTCAAACAATAGAAGTCAAAAGACAAGCCGAGCTAGGTGGAAATGCTTCCACGGACGCCACGATGGGGGCGGCTTCCCTCGTCTTCTACAAACTCCTAAAGAAGAGATTGATGAAGATCTAGCCAAAACCGAGCTTCTCCCTTTGATTTCCCTTCTCCAAAACGTGTGATCTTGCCTCCTAAAGACTGGTGAAAATCGGCTCCAAGAACTCTCCCAAAAACTCCTCCCCTTTGCCCTAGAAAAATTGGTTTCATTTATATCCCGTCAGTCCATGCGGGCATCCATGAGGGCACATGGAGCCTGTGAAGCTCACGACCAAATGCCCGAAAAACATGCCGGTGCTACAGATTTTTCGCTACAGATCGAGTATTGAGAATTTCCAAAGAAACCTCACGGGCACCCATGCGGGCGCATGGAGCCCGTGAAACTCATGACCAAATGCCCGCAAAGCAAGAACAATGACCGCTACAATACCGCTATCGGTCTTTGGGACCCCAAAAATGCAGTTTTTGGTGTCGAATTCATCCGATTTACATTTTTTAGCATCGTTCGACTCATTTAAGACCTGCAACACCGAAATAACAAATTTAGACATAAAACAGGCATCAATTCATTAACATATTCACAAATGATACAAGATTAATACATATAAAATACATACATTTAGGCGTTTATCACCCTTTTCATTCTAGCTTTCTCTAACTCTCGTGGTGTGTCACTCACTCACAAGGGTTATCAATATGAACTCTCAACCCTAGTGTCCCTCTAAGGGAGCATTCAATCAATCAAGCATTCGAGATTGGAACTCAAATAAAACATCAATTAATGAAAGCATAATAGAAGGTTTAATGAAACAAATACATCCTAGGGCACATCTCCCTTAATAACTATCTTCCAAAAGAAACATGGTGTCAAAGCCGTAGAACCACTCCAAAAGTCTAGCCAATGCACCCTCTAAACCCTAGCTGCAAGCCTCTCAAGAGTTGGAGATAAGATGGGAAAACGGATCCTGAAATCAGGTTGAATCGCGACTTTAAATAGGCTGGAATCTGGCATCCACACGACCCTGTGGATTTTCCACACGGGCTTGTGGATTCTCTGAAATTCTGATTCTCGGTGGCCTGTGAACAATTGATGCTATAGTAAATTGCTAGAGTGTTTTGCTACAGGACCTGCCACAGTACCGATTAAAACCACTCCCGATTCCACATTTTTCATCGAGGCAACATGATAAGTGCTTGAGTAAACATATTTTTATATATGTTTTACATGCATTGAGCATCATTTTTTCTGTGGTTTATGTCTCATATTGTGTATTTGGTGTTCTTTTATGCATATAGGTTGTGAATGCCTTGAAGAGTAAAAAGGAAGCAAAGATAGGCTATAAAGACACAATGTTGGGAGTTCTTGTTCAATGCAAGGACCAAGTCATGAGAGGAGTTCATAAACGTGGAGATGTGTGCCAACTTCCAAGAAGATTCAAGTCAATTTACTAGTTGGAAGGGCACAAAGACAGCCACATCTTCATGTTCCTTCTCTTTGTGTTTCTATTTAATCCGAGTTTGATTAAGTTTCATTCTTGATTGTTTAATGCTTGCTTGCCTTATTGATCTTATGGTTATTTGGTTTGCATGATTTGTTGCCTTGGTGGGAGAGAGATCTCCATTAGGGTTAGAATCTCAAGATTGAAGAGGGTTGAGAGGGTGAGTCATGAGATAGTGAAGTATCTCCTTTCCCCTCCGATTGGTGTATTCTATCTCCATTCCCTAAGCTCTATGCAACCATATTTGGTGGGAGGCATGAGATTGCTCGATTTCTCCGCCGGGACCTTGTAGGGGGTTAGGATCCTTCGCCGGGAATTAGGGTTGGATCAATCTTTAGGAATTGGATACACGCTTTGGAATCCCTAGAGTGCTTTTATGGTAATATGTGGTGTGAGGTGTTGAGATTGAGCGATTTCTCCACCGGGACCTCGTAGGGGACTAGTATCAGTGATCTAGAGATAGACTCGATTATGTTTGGATTTCCACGACTTAACTTACTCATCATAGAAACACTTTGCTTATCCGGTACCTAATACCTGAATCCTAGGGGGAGCATTGCCCGAATACCCCACTTTTACTAATTGAGATTCTCTTTCCATTTTACCCTTGCATATTCGTCTCCGGTGTTCATCTCTTCGCACATTAGATCACCACACCTTTTCATTTATCATTTGGTTAGAAAGCAGAGAAGAAGTTAGTACTAGTAGCCCTGTTCCCTGTGGATTCGACTACCCACTCACCGGGGTAATTATTACTTCGACACCCGTGCACTTGCGGTTTACACACGCATATTCGGACGTGTCAAGTTTTTGGCGCCGTTGCCGGGGAACAGGATATTAGGAAGGCTAGGACTTTGTTGCTCTAGCCACTTATCTTTTTCTTTATTTTGTCTATTCCACACTTTATTTTTCTTCCATCATTCTCATCGATTTTTTTATTTTTGTTTTTTTATCTATTTCACTCTATCTTCTTCCACCGTTCTATTTTTGTTTTTATTTTTGTCTTATTTACTTTTTCCTTGCATGGAACTTGAATGATGATTAATCCAATTGTAGAATTATATTTTTCAGGGTTGATGCTCTCACTAGAAAAAAATTGATCAATTTATCAATGTTCATCAACAACACAATCCATATCGCATCAACTATCATCCAAATCAAAGGAGCTACCCAAACCTGTTGTGGGATATTGATAGACAACAATGGGAAGCACCTCAACAAGAACTTCAATGGGATGAGAAAGTTGAAGAAGATGTACTCGGTTGGAAAAGAGTGCTACCGAGATTTATTGAAGCAACCGATGCCCGTTTCCAAAATATTGAGGCCACATTAAGTTGTCACGAGGTCTCCATTAAAAACATTGAGCATCAATTAGGAGAGATCATGGACATGCTTGCTAAGGAAAAAGAAGAATTTTAACAAGCAAGGCAAGTATCTCCGGGACATGATGAGGCCATGAACAACATGGAAGAAATTGGGCAAATTGAGTACATTGGGGCAGAAAAGGAAAAACAAGAAATTGAATATCATTTTGAGATTTTGGATTGTGTGACTGAAGATTGTGCTTGTGAGGGAGAAAATTTTCAAGGGGATTTGCTAGTGTCATGCTCCTCTCAAGTTGAAAATACATTAGAAGAAGCAAACCCGAAGGTTATGGAACAAGCATTTCTCTTTGGGATTGATCAACTCTTACAATGCAAGAAAGAGACTTTGGGAAGGGAAGAAGATGTGGGTAGGAGATTGAAGCCATCCAATGACCCACCTATGCTAATCTTGGACAATTCCCAACCCAAATTGTTTTCTTGGAGGCCAAAAGTTAGATGGTTGGACTCTCCAATTAATATTTCACCCCGACAACTAGATTCCTGGTTTAAAGGAAGTAGCTATGCAATGTCTAGTCGGGAGGAACACACTCTTTTCAAGCCTCCATAAGGTAAGGAAGAGGTACGTCAAGCTTAGTGACGTAAAACAAGCGCTTCTTGGGAGGCAACCCAAGTTTTTAATTGTTTTCTAGCTTAGATTTTTATTTCTGCAGTAATAAAATCATGAGTGTGTGCTTTGTTAGATTTTTGTTAGTGTTGAGTTCTTCGTGAAGATTTTTGGTGTTTTAGTTTAAATACATGTGTGTGGCATGGTTTAGGATGAGATTTATGTTTTTAGTTGGGAAATTGGACTTAATTTCATGTAAATATCTCTATGGATGTGTTTCTGCAAAAATTCTGCAGCCCACACGGGCACGTGGAATTTCCACGCGCCCGTGTACAGTACCCACGCCCCCATGTGGAGTTTTCACACCCCCATGTGGGGTAAATTGATAAAGAGGACCACTATTCACAATTTCCATTCACACATCCCTTCATCTTTCTCACACACCCACACTCCCAAACATTTTTCCTTGGTCATTAAAAAGTTTAGAAGGGTTTTGCCAGCCGTTTAATCATACTTTATTCCTCAATTCACACCGGTGAGCTCTCATTTTTCTAACCTTCTCCATGCCTCCATTTTCCAAACTTTATGTGGATATCTTGGTTCTTATGCATTGTTCTTCATGGAAATCACCTTAATATGCTTGAGAATACTTTTACAAGAGTTTTGGAGTGCCGTTGTGGGTCGGTATGGCATTTTTGGCCATAACCCTAGCTCTCACGCTGTGTCGGTGGGATGCCCACGCGACCACGCTGGCTGAAAAATTGTGCCTGTGAAGCCCACGCGGGCGTGTGGAAAATCCACGCGACCGCGTGGGCTGAAAAAAAATACCCAGGAAACCCACGCGGGTGTGTGGATTTTTCACGCGCCCGCGTGGGCTGCTTTTAGGCCAAAAATTGGCCACACGGGCGCGTGGATTTTCCACGCGCCCGTGTGGATTTCTGCAGCTTGCCATTTCATGTAAATTTGCATTTCTTTGGCAGTTTTCTTGCAGGTATGCCACCAAGGACCAAAAAGCTTTGATCGTATACGATTAACCTTGGATGGGAACATTCTTTTGACACACCGGCAACACCAGAAGACGACGTCGATGCTTGAGGCGTCCCACTCATGATTCTTTAGTTTGCTTTACTTTTGTTTTCATTTTTAGTTTTTTTATTTTATCTTTTAGAGTTTAGTTAACTTTGTGTTTTGTTTTGTTTGTGCGAGTTTGGGCTTCATGTGTTTACTTATAAAAACTCGTACATCTTTTATATTTTGTTGAGCTTCACTCGAACCCCCTTGTCTACGCATGCGTATGGCCTTGAGAGTGATGTTGATGGTGTTTTAGTCATAGACATGATCATGTGATATTGTCACATAGTCGTGTGAGCTTAACAACCCATACAACAAGCCCATGAGTTAGACTTCACCAAACGATTAATGAGGAGTTCGGGGAGTATTGTTTTTAATTGCATTCCCACACATTATGCTTCCATTGTTATTATTTTTTTATTGTAGCTTGCATGCGTACATTGAGGACAATGTACATCTTAAGTGTGGGGGAGGGTTCACCTTTATACATGACTTTTACTTGTGTTTTCATGAGCATGCTCTTGTTGCCAATGAAGGTTCGCCTTTAGGGTTAAGAGTTTAATTCTTAGTTTTTTTGGAGGTTATAAACATGGATTTTATCATGCTCTAGTTTTTCATCCAATTTTTATTGAATATTTTTTTGTCCGATTGCTCTTTTCTCGCGACTTTTCTCGCTCACTAGACCTATGAAGACTCTAGTTCATTATGTTTGGGACTTTAGTGTGCTAGTTTTTTTATTTGAAAAAAAGATCATCGGAGGAAAAATCAGAAAAAAATCAGAAAAAAATTTGAGAAATGGAAATTGTTTGTTGTTTGTACATAGGGGTGTGGAAAGAGCTACCACCCATGATGTATGTAGCTACTCTCATAAGTCGGATACTTGTTATGCCCTAATGAGAGAAAGAGCTATCTCATGGGATGTGTGAAAACTACCATCCTCGGTGGAAAGAGCTATCACCTCGAAAGTGTGAAAGCCACTCGGGAGGCATCTTGGGAAAGGGCTACCTTAGAGGTTGTGTGAAGCTACTACCTATTCTTTCTGTTTATAAATAAGTCCCATGTTAATAAGAACTTGGTAGTAGACATAGTGTTGACATGAGTTGAGTTTTTCACACACACACGCATTCGGATTTTATCACTTTCAATTTTTATCGGATTGATTGCTAGAGCATTGATTGTTTTGTCTAGTGTTTTGACTTTCTCCATGAATGTAGAATTTTATTCTTGTACTCTTTTGGTGAACCTAAGGCCAAGCACTTCTCTTTTCTTTCCATGAGTTTAATGTTTAATTTTGCTTGAGGACAAGCAAAGACTTAAGTGTGGGGGAGTTTTGATAAGTGCTTGAGTAGACATATTTTTATATATGTTTTACATGCATTGAGCATCATTTTTACTGTGGTTTATGTCTCATATTGTGTATTTGGTGTTCTTTTATGCATATAGGTTGTGAATGCCTTGAAGAGTAAAAAGGAAGCAAAAATAGGCTATAAAGACACAATGTTGGGAGTTCTTGTTCAATTCAAGGACCAAGACACGAGAGGAGTTCATAAACGTGGAGATGTGTGCCAACTTCCAAGAAGATTCAAGTCAATTTACTAGTTGGAAGGGCACAAAGGCAGCCACATCTTCATGTTCCTTCTCTTTGTGAAGATTGCAAGACCTCTCAAAGATACGTCGATGAAGAAAAGTTTTATAGCCTACCACATGGACGTGTGCCCGGACATGTGGCCTTAAGAGAAGAGTATTTGGATCGCGTTTTGGGAAAAGTACTATAGCAATTTTACTGTAGCAGTACTCTAGTAAAATTACTGTTCACGCGCCCGCGCGCAATTTTCTGCAGCCCACGCGGGCGCGTGGAAAATCCACACGGGCGCGTGAGGGCACGTGACAGACGCGATTTAAGGCCTATAAATAGCCGTTTTGCCCTATTCTTTCTCATCTTTTGTGCGGCTCTTGAGTGGTGAGACGGCTAGGGTTTGGAGAGGAGGTCTTTGCGGCTTTGGAGGCACTTCGTCACCAACTTTGATTTATTCCTCCTCCGTCATAGCATCAAGGAAGCCACCGGTGAACCTAGCTTCGGAGTGGGTCCTTCAAGACGTCGAAGCTCTCCATCAAGGCCATCAGTTCATATATAAGGGGGTTTATTTCTATGGTTTTTTAATGTACTTTCATTCATTGATGGTGTGTTTTGTATGTTGCTCCATGGAGGGCTAAAACCCTAGAGGGTATTTGGGCTTGTGAACCCTAGGATTCTCATCTTTTGTGGATTTGCTTTGTGTTTCTATTTAATCCGAGTCTGATTAAGTTTCATTCTTGATTGTTTAATGCTTTCTTGCCTTATTGATCTTATGGTTATTTGTTTTGCATGATTTGTTGCCTTGGTGGGAGAGAGATCTCGATTAGGGTTAGAACCTCAAGATTGAAGAGGGTTGAGAGGGTGAGTCATGAGATAGTGAAGTGTCCCCTTTCCCCTCCGATTGGTGTATTCTATCTCCATTCCCTAAGCTCTATGCAACCATATTTGGTGGGAGGCGTGAGATTGCTCAATTTCTCCGCCGGGACCTTGTAGGGGGTTAGGATCCTTCGCCGGGAATTAGGGTTGGATCAATCTTTAGGAATTGGATACACAGTTTGGAATCCCTAGAGTGCTTTGCGGTCATATGTGGTGTGAGGTGTTTAGATTGAGTGATTTCTCCATCGGGACCTCATAGGGGACTAGTATCGGTGATCTAGAGATAGACCCGATTATGTTTGGATTTTCATGACTTAACTTACTCATCATAGAAACACTTTGCTTATCCGGTACCTAATACCTGAATCCTAGGGGGAGCATTGCCCGAATACCCCACTTTTACTGATTGAGATTCTCCTTCCATTTTACCCTTGCATATTCGTCTCCGGTGTTCATCTCTTCGCACATTAGATCACCACACCTTTTCATTTATCATTTGGTTAGAAAGCAGAGAAGAAGTTAGTACTAGTAGCCCTATTCCCTGTGGATTCGACTACCCAGTCACCGGGGTAATTATTACTTCGACACCCGTGCACTTGCGGTTTACACACGCATATTCGGACGTGTCACAACATAAAAAAGGCACATACCTATGCCGTAGATCACGTCGCTTCAATGAAAGGCCTCATTGGTAAAGATCTTGTTATCATTGCACAAGTCAGGATACGTAAATGTGACTACCTTTGTGCCCTTCCAACTCATGATAATTGCTTGAATTTATGGAGGTTGGCACACATTCACGTATCTTTGAGCCTGACTTGTGTCTTCGCTTTTGTTCCTTCTAAGACTTTATCAAATAGTGCATTCACAATCTACATTGGCTTCTTTCTTTCATATTTCGCTTCACAACCCTATATGCACAAAAGAACACAAATGTAAATATATTAGCGCTAAAATCTGATAAAAGTAATGCTCATTGTAAGGAAAGAATACTTCGCATTCTTAACACACAAGAATTTATCAATACACCCTTGGACGATGAAGGGCTTGAGGGGGTAGTAGAAGAAGTTCAAGGATTGGACTTGGTGGCCAGCAAGGATATAGAGCCACCAAGGAAATGGATCTCCAGAGCAAGAAAGTGGTGGAAAAAAGTTACATCTAGGAAGAAAAATCCAGTCACCTCACTGCCAGCACCACACAATACTGAGCATTCTAATACTTGGACATTTGGTGAGGTCCATTTGAATAACATGTTATTACCATATGCTTGCAATTATGTCACAGGTGCCCAAGAGAGGTCTCGATTTCATGAACCTCTGTAAGCGTAAAACAGGTACATCAAGTTAGTGATGTTAAACAAGCGATTCTTGGGAGGTAACCCAAGTTGTTTGTTTTGTTAGTTGTTTATTAGTTTTTCATTTTCATTTTTTGTTCTTGGATCATTGGTTTCCCAGCTGTGTTTCCTCTTGATAAGTGCTTGAGTGAACATGTTTTTATGCATGTTTTACATACATTGAGCATCATATTTTATAAGGTTTATGTCTCATTTCGTGTATTGGGTGTTCTTTTATGCATATAGGTTGTGAAGGCATTGGGATTTCAAAAGGGAGCGAAGATAGGCTATCATGGCATAATATTGGGAGTTCTTGTACAAATCAAGTTGGAAGACACAAGAGGAGTTCTTTTATGAGGAGATGTGTGCCAACTTCCATAGTTTTTGCAAGCCAAGTTATTAATGGAAGGGCACAAAGGCAGCCATGTCTCCACATTCCTCCTCTTTGTAAAGATTTCAAGACCTTTCAAGACGCATTGATGAAGGAAAAGCCGTATAGTCTACCATATGATCGTGTGCCCGATCGTGTGGCCTTAAGAGGAGATTGTTTATCATCGCGTTTGTGGAAATCATCAGTAAAGCGAAAGTGTCAGAAAGGCATCATCGAGATGAATTATCGTAGCAGTATTCATCGCTCACGCGCCCGCTGGAAATTCCGCGCGACCGCGTGAGGGCCCTCGCAGCCTCACGCCGGGCTACAGGAAAATCCACGCTGCGTGGGGGGCACGTGATGACGCGGCCAGAGGCCTATAAACAGCTGCTTTGCCCTATTCTTTTCTCATCTTTGTGCGGCTCTTGAGGGGTGAGACGGCTAGGGTTTG